>NW_027526335.1:107224632-107407659 GCF_048455015.1 Haemaphysalis longicornis | reverse complement strand
ACGCTGACCATTCAGCGAGAAATATTGAGTCGATATCAATCACGCTTATGCAATTAAACTAATCAGACTAGCTTTATTGAACCGGTGTTCATCGCAATAAAATTTTTGGCAAGCGCTATACATTGAAATTTGTGACAGAAACTGTGTATGGGGCCGTAGGGGAGTTGTCAATAATTACATATAACGTCCCTCAGGCTTAAACAATTTACAATGTTCTTCAGACATTATTTCATTATTCGTATGCCTGACCCTTTCTTATAACGAAACGTGCGCGCGCCGAAACGTCCGCTTACTTCGACGTCCGTGTCCCGAAAAAACTACCGAAACGAGCTGGGCCGAAAAAGACGGAGCCATGCTCGGACCTCTTTATGTGGCTTTTTAGGCCCGGTCAAGCTGTGTACCCACGACTGTTGGTCCAACGCGTCTTCCCATAAACCTCGGGAAAACAAGGAAGATGAGTTGAAATAGCTAAATTAAATTGAAATAGACTCGAAAGTTGTCAACCATAGCGTGAGCGCCCCCCCGCTTACCGCTTCCTCCCTACCTGTCACAAGTTAGCTTCGGAGTAAAGGTGAGGTTGAAGCTCCTACATTCAACTTTCAATGCGGCAGCGAGCACACTCAAGATATTTTTTTTTTCATATGATCAAACGGGGCCCCTGACAGCTGGGGGCCCGGGGCTGCAGCCCCCGTAGCCCCCCACCTTAATCCGGCCCTGCTTGCCGAGTAAGTGCGGTAAGTGTCCCATCGCATACGAGAGAGAGAGAGAGAGAGAGAGAGAGAGAGAGAGAGAGAGAGAGAGAGAGAGAGAGAGAGAGAGAAGAGAGAGAGAGAAAGAGAAAGAGAAAGAGAAAGAGAAAGAGAAGAGAGAGAGAGAGAGAGAGAGAGAGAGAGAGAGAGAGAGAGAGAGAGAGAGAGAGAGAGAGAGAGAGAGAGAGAGAGGGGGGGAGACGCGATCCCATATTCCCATATTAGCTGAACGACCCTGTCAAGTAATATATACCGAACTGTTAAGTGCGTTAGTGTCAAGCATGAAGGGGAACCCTCATTACCACCTTTACTTTGAGGGGTCAGCTTTATCAGTGCAAAAGCACCACGTTCTGTTGAAAACGTGAGTTCGTTCGCTGGAAACCCTGGAGCGGGTCATGCGCTGCCATATGATAAACCCGGCGGCGTCATGGAGGCGCGGGACCAAGCAAGTCTCGCTGAACTGGGTCGCCACCAAGACCAAACGCCACTCCACCCTCCGACGAGCTGTGAAGACATATCTTCCAGGGAAGAACATCAGCGAACCTTTTTTATAGCCTTGGTAAATGATGTTCTCAGAGACATAGAGGATGTGCATTAGTTTATTGCTTAACCTTTTCGCGTTATAGTAGCCACTTTGTGGGACTCATTGAAGTTAAGACACGTGAATTCCTTTGTCTTGCAGTTTTAAACGGTATATTCACGTAAGAAGAATTTTGCCCGACTTAGTTTCCCTCAACAGGTGTTACCCGCGGGCAGGTGTTCCGTGGCGCAGCAGAAGTATTTTTCGAAGGGCGTTATAGGCCACCGGCAAAAAATCCTAAAAGGAAAAATAGCTTGCGTGCAAACGTTTTCTTATTTTTGTTTTTTACGTATTATATACCGATGCGGAGCGTGAACAAGAAAAGACCAAAATGATGAGGGTGTTGTGACACCCATACACCTCCCTGGCTATGTTTTTGCAGGTGCTAGCATGCATATACCATTCGCATTTGAAGCAGCGGCATGAATCAGGAGCGGAAGACCTTGTAGAACAGTGGAGAGAGTTGAGGTGCAAAGTTAGTTGGTATCGAGCATAATAAAATGTGATTACTAACGTAACTGTAACAAGGGCGAAAGAAGATACACAGGGTGACGCTAGGAATTCGGCTGTAAAGGGATTTCAGTAGGTTACTTTGAGGAAATGTTAGCACAATGTGATTTCTGCAGCTTTTCTTCGCGTCTGGGCTTGTGGCGCGGTGAACTTCAGTGGCCACTTTATCACGTTTTTCTTCGAGAAGTTTCAGTATCGTGGGTTAGTTCAGTTTCGGAAATAACGACATGATTTAAGTGTAAGGGATACTGATTTTGGATATGCCCGTCTTCATTTGCGCAAAGTTATTCCACTGGCGTTCTATAGCGACTCGTTAAGCATGCTTCCTGATATTTTCCCAGCTTTGCAACTTTGGCCAGCAGCGCCGTCGTTGAACTTCTTAAATTATAAAACCGATTTACAATTAATAGAGTTTATTTGCTCACAAATGACATAATCAGAAAGCGGGGAAGCGGAAGCTTGAAAACGACATCGGTGCTGACCCTTCTCTAAGCCCGATCAGTTCGAGGCGGGGTTTTCAAAATACCCCAACCCATAGATATATAAGAGCAGGTCATGTGTGCTGTCGGCTGAGGTTAACCTGATCCTTGGCAACTTGCCCGAGCTCCCTGTTTAAAAAAGAAGCAAGAAACTCGTCGATGTGAGCTTGTCAAGGGCCCTTGTTGCACGGAGCTTATGTCTGGGTTATCCAGGGTGCTGGTGGCATCACGCATCCTCACAACGTTTACAAAAGCGCCTCGTGCAGATTTTTTTTCGCTACTTTATTTCTTTATTGTTTCTTTCCGTACAGAAAGGGGAGCAGAGGCTAAAGGTTTGGAGCCTGACTGGGGCCCTGCTCCGGTGGCAGGCAGCGTGCGGGCACAGTATATTATATTGCACACTTGCAGTCGAGTGTACAAAAACAAAAAAAAAAAGAAGGCTACAGAGAGTACATTTGCAGTCGTGCTCCTCGAACGCTCAATGTGCGACTACTTTGCACAAAAAAGAATACAGAACCAAATTTTCACACAGGATATGGTGCCAAAACACTCGCGTGTTTTTCCGTGCAGTGCAAGGAGTGAACGAACAACAAAATACACCCGAAACAGAGACTTACTTCAGCATAGATATCTACAATGCAACAAAACAACAAAAGAACGAACAACAAAATAAACCCGAAACAGAGACTTACCTCAGCATAGATATCTACAATTTCGCTGCAACAATTTATTTTATGCTTCGGTAAATTTTAGCTACATGCAATTAACTGCTCTAACAGGACATTTTTAATCTGTGTTTTTGACAACCATTGGCGAAAATAAATGTTTCTGAACTTTGTTCAATAAGGAGGGGATTGATAATCTGTGTGTTGCCGAACATAGTTTGTTCTTGTAGACGGCATTGGTCGATGTAGTCTACGCAAGTTATGTTGTGTGGCGGTTACAGGGTTGGGAGTATTGTATAACTTGTTATCCCTAATGTACTGACGTAATTTGTAGCAGTATATTTTATTTGCCTTAAGAAGTGAATGCTTTAAAAAAAGTTCATGTGTAGGTATACGTATTGAGGCCTGCCGTAGTAATTTTCAGATATTCTTAATACCTTCTTCTGCAACAAGAGCAATTTGTTATAGTTCTGGGTAGTAGTTGTGCCCCATACTAAAGCGCAGTTGGAAAGCTTAGAGAAAAATAACGAATAATAGAGCGTCTTTTTTAACCATAACGGTATGATATCTCAAATTTTATGTAAACAGCTCACCGTTTTGCTCAGTTCAGCGGTTAATTTACACACATGCGTATTTCATGACAGATTATTTTCAAACCAGACAACTATCAACTACTTTTTCTCTCCTTGCACGGTTCTAAGGCGGAAGCAGAATATTGACAGCCAACCTGAGCCAGTGCCGACACCAGAAGCAAGCAGCCGATCACCGGAAGGAGATTGTTGCACACGAATATGATGTTCCTCAGACAGTCCTGCATAAAGCGCAGAAACAAACAAAATATACCTTACATCCACACTGAACGATGCTTCGGTTTGTGTGCGTCTGCGTGTGTATGTGCGCGCGCACGCACACACGCACGCATACGCAGACACACGCACGCAGTCGTTAAATTACGAACAGCACTTTAACATGCTGAAGGGCCACCAACTTAGCAATGTCGAGTGGTTAAAACCATGAACATTTTCTTAAACTTGACTCATTTTAGAGTTCCCTTTAGAGTCCTGAGCGAATTGTGCTCTCGCTCAGCTACTCTTGTCAGGACCCTGACAATCCCCAATTCTGACAGGAGCCGCGGAAAAACAAGCAGCGTGGACAATGTACATACTGTTCTTGAAGACGGGTGGACAGGCATCCTAATCGAGCGGAAGTTACTCCGGTAAATTTTGCGGACAACGCTCACACCAAACATGACTTCCAACGCTCCCAGAGTTTCCATAAATAGAACACTTACCTTGCAATTGGTTCTTCGTTGCGGGATGTCGTTTCGTACCTGTAAGTGTACACAACCAAAATTTATCCAGAAGAAAATCAAATAACTTTGGCAGGAGTGAAAAAGAATAAAGATCCTTCATAGAATACTATTTTTTAATTCCACCACATCCCCCGTTCAATATCTATGAAAATCGCGGTTTTCTACATTTCAGTTATTCATTCTTCTTCCCCTTCCCCCGCTTTCACCCAATCAGGGGCTAAGCCCTTTAGGGGCTCGAGCTGTCGGCGTCTCATGCAGCCGTCTCAAGTCATCGTCGATGCAGTCACGGTACTAAAACACCCGTACAATCGCTTACGCCTCACTTTAGAACTTAACGCGTTTTAAAAGAACACAACGGAACATGGTTTTCCAACGTCTCGCGCTAGAACGCTTCGTACTTCAAAGACCCGAGACTTTTACAGCAAAGCTGTATACCCGCGGTTTCCTCTCCGTGGGCAAAAGCGCCAAGGCGCCAAGAATACACATATACACTGCCTTCTTCGTCCCTCCCCAGGTTTCACGTTTGTGGAGATGGCCCAGATTTTTTTTTTTTTTTTCTGTCCTTTCGGGTGTAACTGTAGGTACGCTTTCTATGATCACCTTAACCTGCGAGCCAAACTATCGAGTCTGAATTGCGTTCCCGTCCTTTGAAACAGATAGTTTTGAATGATACGGAGAAAATAAAACTGACCGGTACCGCGGTCTAGGCCGGCAAACGTGAACCCTACTCAGTCGTGTTGGCGCTCGATCAGAGCTAATTACAATTTTTTTTTCGCGGCGCGGAATACAGGTGAACTGAAATAACGACGCCGGTGACATTCCAAAGTGTTGCTTTAAGCAGCGAAACACGGCTAAGAGCGGAAAGAGCATCAGCACTCCGTGGAAAGATTTTAAATGCAGGCCACTGAGGTTATACCTTTCAGTCGTATAGTTTTAGTGCAAGACAGAAATACAGAGAATATTGATAAAAGCAACTTATATTCATTGACTGCTGTTAAAATACCCTAGTTGTTCTGGGCATTTTATAAGTCACTTTAAAACGTACTAAAAAAAATACTAGAGGTTCGGACACACGTGATTACCATACCCAACGAGCTAAGTGTGGGGGGAGTCCAAGGAAATAAGTGCTACTGGTGCATTCCAGGTCGTGGTAAAAACAACCTGAAATAACGCGACATCTAACAAGACAAAGACATACAAGAAAAATAAGGTCGTTCCACGTCTATACGCTATTTCTGTTCAACGCAATTTGCAAAGAAAAAGTAGAGGCGCGAAATGACTTATTTTTTACTGATTCTCCTTCGAAGCCAATCTGCTCAGCCTAAAAAAATCTGTGGTACGTATCCAAATGGTTGGTTCGACGTGAAAGAATACCGTACACATACGGCTTACCCAGGTCATCAGCGTGAAGCCTGCCGAGCCAGCCCCGATTTGAGCAAGGATGAGAATGGCGGCAACGACGTCCAGCTGAAAAAAAGTGAGGCAGACCGGCTGGTTTTTCGGTCACTGTCAAATAATGTGTCCGAATTTTATACAGTTGAATATAGGCCGCAGTATTATTAGAAATACCCGAAACCATGGAGTTAAAGATGGGCCTCTTAATTCACTATACACGAGAATGTAGCGCGCATGTATTGACCCTTATGCCAGTACTTTTAAGTGCGCGATAACGATTGCATATTATTGCGGACACGTTTATATTGGAGCGAATAAATGTTTTCCGTTCCCTCGATGTACCGAGTTGAAATCACTGATCTTCTACATCTTGAAGTGCGAATTTCAATCAGAAATTTTCCCGGTGAATAAAGAAAGCGTGCCTTATTCAGTGCTTGAGTTGAAAGTATTTAGACTGTTCCTTTAAAACTAAATAACTGACCACCGATTTTAGCTTTGTGTTTCATTGACATCACTGCTGGCCCTGCAAGCTGTTGGGAGCCCACACGCTACCAGCTTACATAGATGAACTGAACAGTGTGCGATCAACCTTTGCTGTCCCGCTCCCACAGACCAGCAGTGAAAGCGCTTCCCACAAGTAAAACCGGATGTGGCGATAGTTTGCGTCCGGGTGGCCACTTCTTACACGTTTCGTATTTGAAAGTGATGCAGCCATTGAGCACCTAACGTCTCGCGTCGTGACACGGGGGAAGACTGCGGACTGATCGGCAATCCAACATGAATCCCGGGCTTTACAAGTTTAACAAAGTACGATGCCCAACTACTTTTGCGTCTCAGACAATAGCTTGAATCGCACAGCAACGAAGCAACTCGTGTGGTCTTACGCGGCTACCAGTCTTACCGCTCTGTGCGGCCTTCGAGCCAAGAGGGTATCGACGCATCCCAGGACGGCCGCCAGAGCACTGGCGGACCCCAGCACCACCGCGATGACGGCCAGCACCACCAGGGCGCGCTGGTGCCCGTGCAGACCCCAGCGCTGACTGTCCATGCTGAGCACGTTGAGACGCGTGAGGGACAGGTAGGCCAGCACCGCCACCACCAGGCCGCCACACTGTGTCCCAAACGGCACACTGCAGGGACAGCCTCGAAGCACCGCTTCAAGCAATGTTGAAAACTGTGCCTGTTTACGGTCTGAAGAAATTTAAGCTCGCTAAATAGTCGCAGATACGAGAACAGAGTAGCCAGCACGACGCTGTTCGATGCCAGCATAGTCCTGTCCACTCCCTTCTGTTGTCCGAGTCTCTTTAGCAGGTCTTAAAAACTGAAGGCACACACACACACACGCACACCCAAGCTCGGGTCAAAACTGCATAGAAAGGCGCACTGCGGCGATGCTCCTAATGTCAGAAAATTCTGAGGAGGATCACCTCTGGTGCTAGCATTTTCAACGACAGTGGTCGCTATATCCACCGCCATTCGGTTGATACACTTTGGTTTAAGAGGGACTCACCTGTGAACATTCCTGTGGGATTCACTACATGAACCATGGACTTAAGAACCATCAAGCACGAATACGAAATGTTTTACAAATGCATACAAATATTTACAACTGCCTATTTTGCTTATTTTAGAAATGTGTGACTTCTGTACTGAAATAAATATAAAAGACTCTCGCTTGCTATACAGCCAGCGCCATCTAGTGAAAACTAGACAAACAAAAAATGTGTTTCTTGTTTATTTTTATTTAAACAATAAAGTGGTATATTACTGAAAGAACCAAACTAGGCCATAAGTATTTACTGGTAAACCTTTTCGTATTGGTACACGATGCTTTTTAACCCCGTCGTCCTATAGGCATGTGATCATGTGAGTCTCCTTTAGTTCGTCATCCGCATTTTTTAGATCAACGCACACGGGCACGGCACCGCGCCCGCGCTGCTGCTTTTTCCAGTGTGCGGCAGATAACATGCAGGATGAACACATCGCGGCTAGACACAGACGACGCACTGTGATTGGCTAGACGCTTACTGGGATGCTGGTGCCCTGTCACTTAAAGATGACGTTTATTTCTACCTCTCTACCCTCAACCCTTAACTTCCTACCTCTGGGCTGAGGATTTCCTATTTCTGGTCTACTTACTCTGGTCTTCCTATATATCTACGTAGACGAAGTATTGATACCGTATTCACACCATTAGGCAGAGATAATTAGAAAAATAAGAATGGGGTTGAGTGCATTCAGCAGGCATTCTCAGATAATGAATGGCAGCCTACCATTGTCCCTGAAGAAGAAAGTGTATGACAGCTGCATCTTACCGGTACTCACCTACGGGGCAGAAACTTGGGGGCTCACTAAGAGGGCTCAACATCAATTGAGTATGACTCAGGGGGAAATGGAACAGAAGATGATAGGTGTAACATTAAGGGACAAGATGCTAGCGGAGTGGGTCAGGGAACAAACGCGTGTTAAGGACATATTAGTAAAAATTAAGAAGAAATGGACGTGGGCAGGGCATGTAATGCGAAGGCAAGATAACCGTTGGTCATTAAGGGTAACAGAAGTGGATCCCTAGAGAAGGCAAGCGTAGCAGGGGGCGGCAAAAATTAGATGGGCAGATGTGATCAAAACGTTTGCGGGGATAAATTGGTCGCAGTTAGCACAGGACCGGGATTAATTGGAGATCCATGGGAGAGGCCTTTGCCCTGCCGGGGTCGTAGACAGGCTGGTGATGATGATGATAATTTCTGGTCTGTGGATTATAAAGCAAATCATGCCTCGATAACAATGGCAACGATAATTACAAGGGCTCTTTCATCCGGCTCTATCACATTTTTTACTGCTGTTATTGTGTCGGTCACTGTAAAGACTCTTAAGGACGATTACCCCTTTACATGCATCGTTAGCGAGAGAGGAATTTCGCAGTGCCAAGTTACTCGGTTTTTCTTTCAAAAGCACCCCAGCACCGTTGAGCTGCTAGATCCCTTCGCAACGAAAAAAAAACTGTAGGTTCTCTCAATTTTTAAATACGGCCATCTGATTAGTTTCGCGCATGTAGTGTCTTTTTATAACACTACTTGAATTTTACCTACATTCTACGTTTGTTTCTTTCACGGACGAATTGTTTGTTCAATGTAGGGGTGTGTATTGCATCTTTCATGGCGACAGTTCTTTTTGAAGTTTGTTGGGCCAGTATTGATAGAAATGTGGAGCGTATACTTGACAAAGAAATGCTACTAAAAGTTTCTAAATATGTTCACTTCCTACTACTTTTAAAATCCTCAACTCGTAATTTCGCCTTTTAACCCACCTTTACACCACTACGGATATTTTAGCCGAGTGTCAATGAGTGGTAACAATGTGGTTGGTCCCTCTTTCATGGGAATCGTTAAACACGAAAGTGAAATGTGCCTTCAGAGGAGCAGTTGAATGTTTGTTGTGCATCGACATGAACTTGCAGATCGCTATTTATATTTCGTCGGCATGGGACCATTAGACGCATCAACATTATAGACTAGATTACACGCTCCGGAGTATTGCGCAATTCCGATTGAAACACGAGGCGCTCGCAAACCATGCGAACGAAACCGAACGATTTGTCACAAATCGTTTAGTGAAGTCGCGGTCCGCTTCAGCAAAAAGAGCATGATTTGCGGGTCGGCAGCAGTCTAGTGGGTGTGATTGGCGAGTGACGTGCTGCTGACAGGTCGCTTCGGCAAAGGTGCGACCACTTCGGTCCTGCTCCGTGGCGTGTACGGCAGGCGCCTGCGTTGCGACGAGCTCAGTTTGTTGTACGCGACAGACACAGTTCGTAGCTTGGACCGTGAATGCGTGAACGCGTTCCGCTTCCCGCTGGCGCCTGTTCTCGCATGCACCAAAGCAATCAAGAGAGCAACATTCTCCAGTCGGCGCAGTTGCCTTTCTGCCTTAATGCCACAGTTTCCTTACACGGGGCCACGCTGGAGGAATCATTCCTCCACCGTGCACGGGGCCATCACACCCGCAGCATAAAAAACGGCTGCTATACGCTGTCCTACCGAGGCGCAAACTATCGACGCTCATTAGCGTGATGACGCACTACTCTTCCCCTCTCCTAGACGGCAGCAACATCTGAATAGAGAAGGATATAAAGCGCGTTTGTAGAGCTATGCAGGCTGGAGTTCTTAGCTCCTTTGGCAGAGCGTTTCACACCTCCAGTTGCGGCCAGAGTGATCGTGGGCTCGAATCCTAGCGCCACCGCATCAATGGAGCTTTTTTTGGAGATGTCATTTTCGTGGTGGATATGTCGTCGGTGAGGTCTTGCTGTACCTGGCATAAAACACTTTCGTGTTAAAAAGCCTGTGTTTCCCATTAGCTATGACTGTAGTTAAACATGAACCTTATGTTGTTACCAAACCCTACCCGCCGCGGTGGCTCAGTGGCTAAGGCGTTCCGCTGCTGAGCACGAGGTCGCGGGTTCGATTCCCGGCCGTGGCGGCCGCTTTTCTGATGGAGGCGAAAAGGAAAAACGCCCGTGTGTACGAGATTTCGGCGCACGTTAAAGATCCCCAGGTGGTCAAAATCAATCCGGAGCCCTCCACTACGGCGCGCCTCATCGCCTTCGTTGCGTCGGCGCGTTAAACCCTATGATCAATCAAATCAATCAATGTTACCAAACCCCGCATACGTTGGCTTTAAAGGCCGAGAGTAAGAAAAGATTTGTTACTTTATGAATCTACATACTCCAAGACTGTCAAAAGGGCGGTTTCTTCAGCTTGTCTTAGTCATTAACCCCCGAAATATCACAGATCGGATCTGTGCAAAGACTGTGCAAAGACTTTATCACAACCAGCAACTATTAACAGAGGTGTTCCTCAGGGTTCCCTGTTAGGCCCTCTCCTTTTCTTCTTGTACATTAACGATTTACCTCAGCTTGTCTTAGTCATTAACCCCCGAAATATCACAGATCGGATGTCGGGCGCTTCGACGCACCAACTGGAGCGGGCCGTGGGACGAGCAGCGCACAAATGAAACGCACGTGTCGCGCGGCGCCTTGAAACGCCGCGCATTCCGAGGAAGTCCGCGCCTGCTCGCACCAGATGCCTTAACCGCCACCACATGGGATGGCCACCGATGAAGATGACTGGCTTTTCCTTCTTCCCGGCCCCTCAGCGGCAGGAGGAAGGGAAGATGAGACGGGGAGACGCGGTCCGGGCGCAGGAGAGCTCGGCCCGTCGTCTTCGGACTCCGCGCGAGTACTGTTTTTTAGCCGCCCGCCGGGCTGTAAATAAATGTACAGTTTTGTATCGGAGGCTGAGTTTGTCGGTTGAGGATACCCGAGGTCAGATCCTCAGCGCTGCTGCGGCTTGGAGTAGAAGCCCCGGGGAAAAGAACACCACGAAGATAACTTCGGATCTGTGCAAAGACTGTGCAAAGACTGTGCAAAGACTTTATCACAACCAGCAACTATTAACAGAGGTGTTCCTCAGGGTTCCCTGTTAGGCCCTTTCCTTTTCCTCTTGTACATTAACGATTTACCTACTTGCCTTCAATACACTAATTGCATCCTCTATGCCGATGACACCACACTATTTGTTGGGGACGAAATTTTGACAAATGTAACGGATCGACTCAACAACGATCTAAAAAATATTTGTCTTTGGTGTGAAAAAAACCAGCTTCATATAAACTCCGCTAAAACCAGCTTTATGATCTTTCACTCACATCAAAGGCAGCTTCCTTCAACTCCCTCCGTTTTTCTTCGTAATCACTGCATAACCGCATCTAGATCAGCTGTATTTCTGGGGATTACATTAGACCCCCATTTGAAATTCAATCTGCATGTTAAATCCCTCACCAAGAAATTATGCTTTGGTATCCGTGTCTTGTTGCGATCACATTTTAATTTCCCTGTTCACATACTTCGTTTGCTTTACTTTGCCTTCATTCACAGCCACATTTCATATTACATTTCATCATGGGGAAACACTTACCAAGCGCATCTATCTGGGATTGAGCACTTGCAAAACCAAGCTATTCGCATAATCAGCTTCAGCACCTACAGGGCACCTACATTTTCCATTTACAACAGTTTGAAAATCCTTCCGCTCAGACGCTTAGTGCTAATCAAGTTAGGACTGCTGATCTATCGCCTTCGCTCTCATGCCATCGTCATTGACGGCTTTCCCCACGATCACTTCACGAACTCTAACATTACCATATTTTCTGAGCATCATAACCTCCTCCTTCCAAAAGTAGGCACCAATTACGGCAAACAAACAGTTCTTTTTTCAAGCATTGCATTCTAGAACACAATACCGGTTGAAATTAAATTGTCTCGTTCCCTAAGTTGTTTTCACTATAGATTAAAAAGCTTTTTTTTTTCTTTGAGAGCTATTCGGATCTCGGCACTTAACGCATCAGTGTGTTGTACGCCGCCTGAACAACTCGCAGAACCAATCCGGTACCATGCCTTTTCTTTCTGTGCCATGTTTTCGCTTTCTATTGAATAATTTTTATTGCACTACCGCAATCGAATGCTGCTACACCTTTGGGAATTTTGCACCATATAACGTTGTTACAGGAGGTCCCCCCGACAGTGTTTCACTCTGGGACCTCCTTCTGTATGTATCCATTAATGTATTTCAATGTAACTATATTTTTTCAATAAACCTTCAAAAACCACGCAGACCTCCTGCACAATATGTGGAAATGCCAGAAGAGATCACTTAGCAAGGCTCCTCTAACCCCCCCCCCCTCCCATTGTCATCAAATACACACAGCACTGGGAGAACCTGCTGCGAAGCCCCGACCACCTATATTCTAACTACGCCTCGTTCAGGTGGCCGAAAAAACGGCCAATACCCAAATCGCCTGGCCGACTGACGCGGAAGGAGGCACACCAGGCTCTACTTCTGGTTAAGGCATAAAATTGGGCTAGTTGGTTATCTGACTGCATTTTACTAGCGAAAAATAGACGCGGACGAAGAAGAAGTACACAGGACACTCGCTAGACTACAACTGAAATTTTACTTAGCGTCCGTGAAACAAAGAAAGATAACATATCACCACGCCCTGCCTCTACACATCCCCACACACGTCAGCCTATGTGTCACACATGCGCCCTCGTAGGTAGCATATCTCCTTATCTGTAAGAGTGATTGAAGGGGTGCTGACACAATTAACTCCTTCCCTGTAGATCTGAAATGCCTCTTTAATCTCGCGACTAGTTTGGTCACGTCCAGATCTGACAGGTTGTGACAGGCATTTCAGATCTACAGGGAAGGAGTTAATTGTGTCAGCACCCCTTCAATCACTCTTACAGATAAGGAGATATGCTACCTACGAGGGCGCATGTGTGACACATAGGCTGGCGTGTGTGGGGATGTGTAGAGGCAGGGCGTGGTGATATGTTATCTTTCTTTGTTTCACGGACGCTAAGTAAAATTTTAGTTGTAGTCTAGCGAGTGTCCTGTGTACTTCTTCTTCGTCCGCGTCTATTTTTCGCTAGTAAAATGCAGTCTACTTCTGGGCAAAGTCCTCTCTCTCAGCTGATCTTCAAGGAGTCCTAAATAGGTCACGCCGCTACACGGTTCAAGAGAGCGTCGTCGCTAAGGTGTTCAGGTTGCAGACGGCTGGCTTTCCTTTAGTGGTCTTGACAGTAGTGCCCGAGTCTTTGTTGCAAAAGATGAAGGGTGGTGGGCCTCATAGGGCAGCCGCTCCTAAGCGCGAAAACCCTGTCCAGTGCCCTATGTCCACAGAGTGGCACACAACCTGTCAGCCTTTCCTGCTCCTCGCAAGTTGGCTAACTTATGCCCCAAGATCTGCAAAGGATCAGACACGACAACAGCGACATTTGTAGGATTCTTATGAGGGTTAGTTGGTTCATGCCTGTGTCCCTGCATGTGTCCGTATCTGTCCGTCTGCGTGTATCTGCATGTTCAGTTTTCATCCCCGTTTTAATGCGTAGCCTTCTTTGCCAAGTACCCCCGCAGCCAGGCCCGTGTAACACCCTGTATTTCCACAATAACGGAAATTCCGCAAAAGTGTTACCTGTAATCGTTATAATAGCGTAATTGGAGATAATTGGTAGCAGGAAATTTTGAAAATTCAAAGAAAGAAAAATATAAAATAATTACGGAAACAGGCGAACCGTGTAACTCCCTGCATTTCCACAATAAGGCAGATTTCGGGAAAGTTCCAAATGTCATCGTTTACATAACGTAAATGAAGATAATTGGTCGGACGAAATTTGGAAAAACCAAAAAAAAATTGGCTGGAAAAAAACTCACACTCGAGACAAGCTAGATAAGAATGCTACGCATTAGTAGATAATTCTCTGAATTTCTGCAGAATTTTTGGTCCCTGTGTAGTTATTTGCTTCAAAAAGATGCTACAACGTATGTGGGTTGCGCAACCAGAGTTGTGTACTCAGTTCCGCTCACATGCGAGGATTGATTGATTGTTGGGTTTAACGCGCCGACGCAACGCAGGCGATGCGGCGCGCCGTAGTGGAGGGCTCCGGATTGATTTTGACCACCTGGGGGTCTTTAGCGTGCGCGCCTAAATCTCGTACACACGGGCGTTTTTGCTTTTCGCCTCCACCAGAAAAGCGGCCGCCGCGGCCGGGAACCGAACCCGCGTCCTCGTACACAGCAGCACAACGCCTTAATGTCTTCGTTTTGTAAACAGTAGTATTGTAAGTACATGTCCTAATACGCGCAGCAAACATCTTTGCGGACCACATCTCAGACGTGGGCCTATCTGCACCACGCTCGCCTTATGTCAGTGGTATCTTGTAGACAGTGTCCCTAACGCTGTCTACGAACTTTAGTTGGCGCTGAACATCACAAGCGGCTGTAGTTCCGTCTGGTTTAACCGGCTTTTTAAGAAGAAAATTGAATTTTAACAGCGAAGCAAACACCACATGAATTCCGAATGTAGCCCGCTGTTCACCTGCTCTCCTTCCCTTGCACTGTTGAGAAAACTTGCTCATTTACACTTCCCGCCAGCCGCAATTACCTTACAATATCGAATCCCTGAGATTTCAGTGTAACCGCCGAGTTAAGCTAGCCCCAAATATTTTTGTCAGATCAATCCCTCCTTAGTACGCGCGCCATACCGTTGACGGCAGCGGCATTGTCACCACCAGACCGACAGCCCAAGTTAAAAATTCCCCGCATTTCCCCGAGGGGAAGAATGTGAAAGTGCGAATGCACGAGTTGAATTTGCGCGGTTCGGTAATGTTCGCGAAAGAGAGATCACACACACACACACACACACACAACTACAAAGAAAGAAAGATGCATTTATTCACAGACACCTATTTGTGTTGTCGTTGTACTTGATTGCTAGAGCGGATCTCAGCTTTGAAATTTCGTGTCAGTACTCCTTTAAGCAGGTGCATTAGCCCTTCTCACGCCCGATTCTTGGCCAATCCCCCACGTGGGTATGTGCCATGTCAGCGGCCAGGCAGCGCGCGCCCATCTCCCCCCGTTGCCAAGGAAGACGAGGAGATTCCTGGCCAATCCCCCACATGGGTATGTGCCATGTCAGCGGCCAGGCTGCGCGCGCCCATCTCCACGTGGGCGGACATCGCCGGTGGACGCAGGTTCAGGGTCGCTTAAGAAGTGCATTGCACTTAAAAGAACAACCTTTCGTTGTGGACTCGAGGCCTTCCGTGGACGGCTGTCATTTCTGCGGCAACACTCTAAGGTGAGCATAACGCGTTTGCTTTTAACATTACGTGCGTGTCCTAACATAAAATGTTAGTCGCTGGCGTTTTTATCATCGACAGTCTCGCTACAACGAAGCTGAAGGGGCAAATGGCTAGCTCGGACGAGGGAGGAGATACCTCACTGGCTAAGGACAGTACGTTAGCAGATCAGTATGGTAATTCCTGTCTCTTCGAGCACATTTCAATAAGCTAATGGTGGTAATAACGGTGGATACATGGCGATAGCTATTAATACTAGAGCTTACACTTCCGGTAGTGCCTATTATCACGGCAACCGTGAGAATTACCGTCAGAAATTTCTCACGGCATTCGCCTCTCATTAGCTAAGCACGCTACGCGGAGCTTCTATGCAAGTGATAAATATTCCCTACAAAGCCGTGTTTGCAGCTGTCCCTGTAGGGCTGCGGTATAGTACTTGGTTCTAATCTAAACGAGAATGCTCAGGTGCGAATCCGACAATGCGGTGTTTGTTTTTTTTTTTTAACTTTCGGAATTTTTTCGCCAGCGTGATTTTGTTAATACTTTTTTTACTCTGGTTTTTAGTATATCAAGAGGTCGACGCACAGGAGTTCTAAAATGGGTGCAATTACGTTTAATATAGGCTGTGTTCTGTGTCGTTGGGCTGAATTAGGTTTGTTGCAGTTGGGCTGGCTTAGGGTAGGTTATGACGCGTTCGGTTAGGTTACGCTAGGTTCGGTGACATTAAGTTAGGTTACATGAGGACGTAATATTATTCAGCAAATTTTAGGCCAGCCAGCTTAATGAAAACTGCCGGGAGAATTTCCCGAAGGAAATTCTCACGGCTGACATGAGATTAGGTGGAGCGTATACTTTTTTGGTGAGTGGGCCTGAACGAACGTGGCCAAATAACAGTGCCCCCTATACGTTGTGCCGGTAATCAGACGAACCGTTTTGAGGAAAACTTGCAAAGGTTCTGTAAAAGATATCAAAATTGTCAACACAGATTCGGAAGTATTCACCTAGTTACACTGCTTGCTGACAATGCAATGATCGCGAAAGATACTTCCCACAAGGAAAGGGACACTGAGGTAATTTATGGGCTTCATGGTTCAACTCAACAATTAGGCCAACATACCTCCACGTGGAGAAATGAAGTGACCAACGGAATACCAACGCAACCTGTCTTCCCTCTTTCTCTCTCTTTCTTTCTCTATCTCTCTCTCTTAGGCGCACGACTCACTCACACGCACACGTACACATACACACAAATTGGGTGTGCAAGATAGTGTGCGAAAGACCGAGAAGAGAGAAGGAAAATAATCTGGTTTTGCATTGACCAAGACCAAATATGGCAAGAACGAGACACAAAAAGATGCCCTTTCCTTGCCAACACTTCGCGTTTCTAGTAATCGTACCAATTCGTCCAAGCTTCTGCGTCCGCATTCGCATTTCTGTCCAAAGAGAATTAAGTTCACGGTTGAGTACAACCCAACCATCACGCTCTATTGCAAACCGTATGCGCAGACGTTTTACGAATTGGAGCCGGAGATGGCATCGCCTGCAAATCCTGACTCGGCGAACAGCGAGAATGGCCGAGGGAGTGCTGCCAATACTGTGCACAACCCTCCAGCCTGCGGCCGGCCGTCCGGGGAGCAGCCCGTATATCCGGACGGCGGTCAAGCCGCCTTTCTCCAGAGCACCGTCAGCGGAAGTGACAGCGACCGTGCAAACCACGGTCAACGAGATGCAGAGTTTACGGAACAGCCCCATCGGTGCAAGGTTAGTGCGTATGCCTGCGTACACGCAAGGACGTGGGTTCTATACCGGCCGCGATGGCCGCTTTTCATCGGCGCATGTTAAAGATCCCCAGGTGCTCAATATTAATCCGAAGCCCTCCACTACGGCGCTCCTCGTAGCCCGGGTGTAGCTACGGCGCTTTATAACCCCCCGACTCGAAATTCGAATTCACTGTAGCTCATGGAGGGGTCAGCTCCGCTGGTGCAGGTATTTATGGTACAGGTATTTATGGTGCACGTGTTTATGGTGGACGTGTTTATGGTGCAGGTGTTTATGGTGCAGGTGTTTATGGTACAGGTGTTTATGGTGCAGGTGTTTATGGTGCAGGTATGGTATGGTACAGGTATGGTATGGTACAGGTGTTTATGGCGCCTAACGGCAATTCCTCGGGGCACTTAAGCCTGCTTACGTTCTCTGAAGGCGAAAGCATTGAGGCTTCACCCGGCGATACTGGCGAAAGATGTCCGCTTTATTGCTAGATGGCGCCTGCGTCTCCTCTATTTTGTTTCTGTGTCTTGTCGCCAATTACTTCTACAGGAACACTGGCGCCACGATGCGTGACAGCTCCCCTAGAGGTCTCTGTGACTCGCATGCACCTGCTCTGCCCACGTGACGTGTTTCGCGTGACCACCCGTCAGCACTGTATACGCGTTGCCACATCTCTGCCTCATCAGGTTTCCAGTGTTGGGACAAGATTTAGGCTTTTTGTATCTGTTTGTTTTATGGCGCAAGGGCAACGATGGCCAAAGAGCGCCAACACAATGGTTCATCATTTTGAATGATGTTTTAATAAAATGGTGCTGTAAATGTGACGATTTTAAAAGAGGTTAGTGTGGGGGTGTATACAGCCCCTCATTTAAAGCAACAATAAAATTGGGGGAATGGGAATGGCAGGGTAAGAATGTAAAAAAAATAAATAAATAGACAACACTGGATTTAGCGTAGTGAGGCTGACGTATATCGCGTTACGGGTAGTATATATACTTCTGCTCAGAAGCCTAGATATCAATTCCCATACGAACTCGCACGTGTTTACAGCTAGAGAAAACACTTTTCTGTATTACCGTCATAAAATAATTTTGTCACCGTTAAAAGCTAAGCTTATTCTTTGAATTCTTTGTGGTCCAGAAGGCTTACGCTAGACCCAGAAAATTTTGTTCAAGACTGTACATTTACATTACAAATATTACTTCAAACACCTTTGATTACCCTTCCCACCGTCCGCAAAAGGTCGTCTGGCCGAAGGTAAGATAGGGCGACAAGGGCGACGCACTTGCTCAGAGCGGCGCTGCGGGACTCCCGAAACAAGGAAGACAGTCATTTCTCATGCATATCACCACGCCAGTTCAAAATGAGCACCACCGTTTTACAGAATTTGGCCCCAGGTGCTGTTTCCGTACACGTCCGTCCCTGTAGCCTCGATTAAGTTTAAGTTCGGTTAAAAAAACATTATGGAAAACGTGGTGCGGCAGAAAAAAAAAAAAGAAATGCGGACCAAATTAGCTTTTGGGGGAATGTATGTAATTGGTTTCATTTTTTTAGTTGACATCGCTGCATAACGGAATGTTTTAGCCATTTTTCTTTAAAAACGTGTCAGTTAAGTTACGCGTGCATTAGTTCCTACGTCCTACGTCAGGTTTTGAAGCATTCGCGTATGCATAGTGTGCCGCCTACACCACTTGCACCGCGCGTACCCTCATCGGCTCTTAGACTGCGTTTGTGGCTTTTCTTCCGTGATGGATCCCCACGTGGTAACATCGGCATGCGATTTTTTTCTTGCCTGGTGAGTCTGGTGGAGCTTCATCAGCTACACCGAGGACCCTAAGCAAGAGGAACAAGAGTGGCAATGTGCTAACAGCACTGCGCAGAAACTGATCTGTCACTGCTATGAGTTCTGGCGGGCCAGGGAGCCGAAATGCACCGTGGAAGATACTGCCGCATTTGTCGCCGATATGCTCGGAATTCGCTCGCGGACCGTGTTTGCGGTCAAGAAGGAGGCACAAGTCACTGGTGGAGTGCTGTCAACGCCGTCTCGAAAACGCCCGCGGAATTCTGAGAAGAAGCGACGCAGTGCCTTGTACATTACGACAGCTGTGCGTTGAACGCGCTGAGGTCTTGCGTGCACGACTTTTTTCGCCGCAACGAGATACCGACGGTGGCAAGGGTCACAAAGGAGTTCTCGGAGCGTCCAAGTGACCCGCCGCTGGAGCCGTGGACTGTTCGTCGTCTTCTTCGAGAGATCGATTTCAAGCGGGAGAAAAACAGCTGGAACTCTCTGCTGCTTGATCGGGAAGATGCATCCTCGCATGGCGGCATGAGTACTCGAGGGACATTCGGCGGTACCGAGCGGAAAATGCAGATTTTCTACTTTGATGAGACCTGGGTGACGGCAGGACACACGACGTCGACTGTGTGGACTGACACCACTGTGAAGTCCAGTGTAAACGCCTTCAGGCGCGGCCTGACTGAAGCAGCCTTCAGGTAAAGGTTAGCGGGTCATTGTAACTCACATAGGCAGCAAATATGGCTTCGTTGATGGATGTCTCGATGTGCTCCGTGGCAAAAAGACGAGAGACTACCACGAAGAAATGGACGGCCCCCCGATTCGAGAGCTGGTTTGACGGTGTGCTGCAGAGGCTCCCAAGTGGTAGCGTCATAGTGATGGACAATGCCTCCTACCTCTCACGGCGGACCAAGGTAGTGCCAACGACGAATTCCCTCAAGGGAACGGTCATAGTGTGGTTGGACAGCAAATGCATCCAGTACGGCGCTGGGCTTACCAAGAAGCAGCTGTTGGGGATAGTTGCTCGAGTGAGGCCACGTTTCATCAGCTACCGAATCGACACGGCTGCACAGAAGGCAAGCTTTATCGTGGTAAGGCTGCCGCCTTACCACTGAGCTTAATCCTATTGAACTGATCTGGGCTCAAGTGAAGAACGCTGTTGTGGCAGCAGCCAACACGCAGTTTAACATTACACATGCGGAACAGCTGCCGAAAGATAAGGTTGCAGAAGTCACAGCCGAACTTTGGCGGGAGGCTGCGAGGCATGTGCAAACACTCGAGGCAAAGTTTTGAGCAAGTGATGTGCGGAAGTGACCACATTGACCCAATCGTCATCACGCTTCAGGAAGACGATAAAAGCACTTCCGACGCCGCCACTGCTTCTGACAGCGACGCCTCAGGTGTTTGGCCTGTTGATGAGCTTTAAAGACGATGACGGCAGCACTTCCAATGGCACAACCGCCTCCGATGTAGTCTGGTTGGTGGCGTTTAACACACCGGAGCTACACCTGGGATATGAGGCCCGCTGTAGTGGAGAGCTCTGGATTAATTTGGACCACCCGGGGATGTTTAACGTGCGCCGAAATTTCGTACACAAGGGCGTTTTTGCTTTTCACCTCACCATAAAAGCGGCCGCCGCGGCCGGTAATGAACCCGCGACCGCGTGCTTAGCAGCGCAACGCCTTAGCCACTGAGCCACCGCGGCGGGTAGTAGTGGAGTTTCACCGCTATTATCTGGCACCAAGACCTAATGCTAAACAACTAAACAATGGTTGTTTACACGCTTAATATTCACGCATGCTATTCGATGGTGGAAGTCGCCCGGTGCGCGGATGCGCGCCATACCCCCCCATGCGTGGTTCGAACGTATACTCACGGTTAAAAGCAACAGCTTCATTGCCGCTCTCTCACCGCGATAGCATCGGCATCGTTACAGATGCGCTCACGAATTGGAGGCAAGAATCGGTTAACTCGCGAAAATTCTCGCGAAAATTCCTTGAGACAAATCCCTCCTCAGTATTGGAACGCGTGATAGTGCTTTGATGCGTACCCCCCTGAATTTCATTTCTAACCACGAAGGATGGTACGAACAAAGTGGAACGTCGTCATAATATCGCTTGCCACTAGAATGAAATAGCACGGCGGAAAAACTGCATAAAGAACAAACATTTTGGACGAAGAAATGGACAACACACTGCACTCGTCACGGTCATCCATTTCTTCTCCCAAAATGTACGTCTGCTTTTGCCCCGCTTTTCACGATGAACTCGTTTCAACTCTCTTGGTTTGCTGTTCTTCTTCTAAGCAATAAACACAGCGGCAAGATCAACGCGACGTCGGTACAAATGGCATCTGCACTCACCAAAGATGTGATGTGGGCCGAAAGTTTGAAACACGTGCACCTCAGAAGAATGCACTCGGTCAAATTTTTCCCGAAAGTTGACGGCATGATTGCAGGCACTAGTAACACCAGGTGAGCTGCACTTCGTGAAAAGGGGTGTGTCGAGGGGGCGGAAGCAATTGCAGCGGCTGTGCTTGCTGGTGCGGATGCTCTCTTTGTGACGTGAGTGACGTGAGCACCAGTTCACCGAACTCCCCACCAGATGGCAGTCTTGTAACCAATATCAAACAAAACAGAAAGCAAGAAGGATGAAGCGTTGTCTAGAAACAGTTTTGTAATTTGCAGTAGCCATCCGATAGCCTATCCTAGCAGGTAAAGCGGGTAGATGAATCAACTAAACAGTGGAAAGCTATACGTGACGTCACCACAGCCCTTTTTGTAGTACTGCTCCCAGCTAATTCCCCAGTGCTGCTCGAGATAAGAGCGGCACATAAGTTTGCAGCCTTCCACCGTGCAGGCAGCGCTACAAGGTGGCCGGTATACAGTGACGTCAGTGCAAGCTATGTATAGAAGGCCACCGACAGAGAAGCGCAAGAAAATTGTTCGAAGTTGGCGGGCATTTCATGCGGAATCTATGCAGTGGGGCGTAATGATGAGTATTATTTTAAACGAGTCGTTGTTATTTAATGTGCACCGGAATTCCGTGCACAGGGGACAAAAAAAATGACCTCAGCCTAGCTGCGCATGGAACACAGCTTGTACCTCTCGGCTTCTTTATTCGATCTTTGTACTGGCAATTTGTTGCCCCAAAATCGATGTAGTCTGTACCATTACTTGCCGGTTCGTCCTCATTGCTACACCACTAGGATTATACTGTACCATGAGCACTGCGCGTGTCTTTGCATATTTTGTTGAATTCCAGCTTATTTTTGTTCTTGTTACTCTTGTTCAGCGGGCAACGCCAAAAATAAAAAAAAAAGGAAACGCTAAAAGACTTTGCATCTTTCCCTGCCGTGAAGCTCCGAATAGCTGGAACCTCCCGACAGAGAATCTCGTTCCTCGTCAAACCCATGAAGTTTCATTCAGGCACCCTCTCTAGCGCATAACATAAAATGAGGAACGGGAGCTTAGACCCGCTCCCCATGAGCAGCGTTTCTCCCGCTTCGCGGTCGCCCTGTACTCGTTAATAGTCGTCGACATCCTCCTTCGAGCTGAAAACTATTCACCCTCGTGGCTTTAGCCAACCCCTTGAATTTACGCAGCGACATGCAGTGGGGCCACGTCCAAGCCCAGGCCCAGGACAGCATTTTCTCTATATCAAAAAAATTCATCATCTTCATCATGATCATCATCCTAACTACGCCCACTGCAGGGCAAAAGCCTCTCCCATTAATCTTCAATTTCCCGGTCCTGTGCTAACTGCCACCAATTTATCCCCGCAAACTTATTGATCTCATCTGCCCATCTAAACTTCTGCCACCCCCTGCCACGCTTGCCTTCTCTAGGGATCCACTCTGTTACCCTTAATGACGAACGGTTATCTTGCCTTCGCATTACATGCCGTGCTCAAGTCCCCTTCTTCTTCTTAATTTATACTGATATGTGCTTAACACGCGTTTGTTCCCTGACCCACTCCGCTCTCTTCTTGTCCCTTAATGTTACACCTATCATCTTCCGTTCCATTGCGCGCTGAGTCAACCTCAATTTAAGTTGAACCCTCTTGGGGAAGTTGTATTTCTACTATTCTGAAAATTTCGATTGCGAAGGGAGAAGGCGAGGATTTTGTGTATTTATATCCCACTGTGTATAACGGTGGGGAACCAGCAACGTTTAATCTGTTGAAAACTAGGCCAGTTGGCACATGTTTGCAGACAGAAAACCGCAACCAAAAAAATTGGCCGCGTATCTGCTTGCTTTGCTGCAAATGTCGTAGACAAACGATAGTCTTTCTCCCACCCCTCCCTCCTAACTCCTCCTCATCTCTACCTTCCCACACCTCGCGCTCTTTTCTTCGCCTCGTCCTCTTTCAACGATGAAAGCAAATTAAATAAATTTGCTCAATTTAACACAATTTTCTTACGTTCGCACTGCTTATATGCCGTCTGTCAGGACCTTTTTTTCATTGTTCCGCTAACTGCCCGAGGATTCGTCTTTTTTTTAATTTTTAGCGCTTACTTTGTTTCGCATCTCCCCAGCACCGTTTTTAACACTTTATTTGCTACCAAAAGAAAAAAAGAAAAACAACCTCACTTGTATTTTAATTAAAAGCACTGGCGTTACTATCAGTTTTGTATTATGTTTTGCCTCAAGTATGCATGTTTTTCTTTTGACGCGCAATCTTGACATGTACTATGGCATGCCACGAGTTTTAGTACTTTGGAAAGGTTTTGCCTCTACATACTTCACGATCAAGCGTTCTTTTAACCTTTGGCCGGTCGGCTGAATCTAACGGCAGACAGACCAGAATATTCTCGTTTACGTAGCCCTAGAAAGACTATCGTCGTCAAGACGCAACACAACGGGGAGATGTGCGCTGTACGGACGTAGAAGTTGAGGGCGTTCGTCCTGTATATTAGATGCGACACATCTCTTGCTCTGAGGCATGTCCCTCCTGCGTCGTCGCGCCGTCCGTCCGCAGCCCTGGTACGCAGGGTCCCGAACCGACACAGACGCATGAAAGAGAGCGACACACTCAGGCTTATCCAAGCGTTCGTCCTCTCACGAATAACCTACGTGACTCCATACGTCATCCTGAGTAGAACGGAACAGGAGAAGATCGACGTGCTCATACGCAAGTCACATAAGCAAGCCCTTGGATTACCCATGAGCGCATCCACAGACAATTTACTACGTATGGGGCTGCACAATACTGTATCGGAACTCATTCAGGGCCACTTGTCAAATCAAAGGGCACGGCTCGCTCGTACACGAACGGGCCGCAGTGTACTGACCAAACTTCAGTGGGTTCAACGAGACCAGCCCCAGTCGCAGGTGATCCCGGAATCGTGGCGTAAATCCATAATAGTCCACCCGATACCTAGAAACATGCACCCGAACTACCATCAAGGTCGCAGAGAAGCACGCGCAAAAACGCTGAATCAGATTTACTCCCGAGTCCCGACGATGACCTACACCGACGCAGCCCACTACAACCGTAAAGGAGCCATGGTGGGACGGGTGTAAGCATTTGACCAGTGCATCCATTCCAAGAGCCACAGCCGAAGAAACTGAAGAACTTGCCATCGCTCTCGCCCTCACGCAAACCAACACCACGACCATTGTCACAGACTCACAAGAGGCATGCCGCAGCTTCATGTCGGGATGGGTGTCATACGCATCCTGAAAAGCAAGACGCCGGACAGGAAGGTGGCAATTGTGTGGACACCGGCCCACTCCTTCATGAGAGGCAACGAACACGCCCATCTCATGGCCCGAGATCTCGCCCACCAGGCCGCGGGGGAGACACCGGAACCCACGCCACTCAGAACCTTCCACGAAATTACCCAACACTACAGGCTCAGTAGAAGAACATTCCCGGCACCACACCCAGAGCTCTCAAGGAACCAAGAAACCACACTCAGACTAATACAGACAAATACGTTTCCACATCCAGTCAGGATGCATCTGTTATTTCCTACACAATTCGACGCACGATGTAAATTCTGTACTCAACCAGGCACTCTACGGCACATAATATGGGAGTGTGTCAAGAACCCAGACCTGCCAGCCCCTTTACCTTCCCCTACCCCGGAGCAGTGGGAAATACTGCTGTCCAGCTCCCTCCCTTAAGATCAACTTCTGCTGGTTGAGAGGGCCAGTCGAGCAGGGACAGCACATGGTTACCTGAAATGCGGAACCACCCCACCTTAGTTCAATAAAAAAGTTTTGTCTCTCTCTCCGCAGCCCTCTTCCGTTCTTCTCTCCCACAGCTGTGTGCAACACTCTCACTCCGGCTCATTAGCATACCAAAGCTAGCGCGCTTGTTTGGGCGCGCTTCACTGCGTTAACAACTGCTCCGGCGCGCGCGGTGGGCGCAAGTGCGCGCATGCGCGACTCTCCTCCGCTGTTTCCTCTCCTTCAGGCGCTGTGAATATAAAGCGGGTAGCGCGCTGCGGCGGTTCAGTCAGCGCTAGCTCTCGTTCGACTCCGCGTGACTTTGCTTAACGACTCCGTGCTTGACTTGGTTCTTCCCATGAAGACGTGATGGAAGCGACGGTCCCTTCAGCGAGTGGGCTGACACAATCCAATACCAGCGTCAGCGCAAACGCTCAAGGCAACGGTACGACCAATCCGCCTCTTTCATTGCGGTGTGCTGCCACCTAGCGTGCCTAGCGGAAGTTGAAGCTGTAGGGTTTGCCGGTGTTTCCTCCAGCTGCGTTCTCGTTGTATGCACGGCAATCCCACATTACGGCGAGGAGCAGCCGAAGTTTTTCTTCTGTGTTGGTGTTATAACGCCTTAATATGACAGCCCCTGGTCATCACATAATACCAGGCGGCTTCTTATCACTGAATGAGGGCTGGCAGAGAAATCTCGGACAGATCCGTGTGCCGTCCGAGTAGCAGAGCGAGCAGTACTTGGAGTCGTCTGGCATGAAGTGCGATCGCCAGTTCAACAAAGGCCGGCAGTTCGCAAAATGCCTTTAAGCGCTGGACACATGTACGATTGGTACACGCGATTCGCATGCGACTGATCGTTACGACTGTCGCCACTAGTCGTACGCGTGAATTTGAGACGGCCCGATGCGCGCATGAGATAGGTCGTCGGCGTCGCTCCGCCCACTGTTTTTGCTCCATGGTCAACTACGATGATCGCTGAGCTGAATTTGTAGATTCTGCGCGTTTGTTCGCAAGAAATGGATAAAGCAAGCAATCGTGATGCGTTTCCTGCCTTCGGAAACAGTCCGCGCACACGCCGGCCGCGCCTGCCAGCTCGGCACACTCAGCGGCTCGAACCGGCGCAGACCACGGTAGCAACCGCGCTTGTCGCTGCTCTTCTGAATCAATCTGATCGCTAAAAAGTTCCACATGCGAGAAAGTAGGTGTTAGTGCGGTGAAAAATTGTGCTAGGGATTGTTGTCAGGGCTTATTTTAAAAGCGGCGATCAGATATATCTGCCGCGATGCAAGCCTACGCTGACCGGTCGCCGCGGCGCGCGGTGCGCCGAGCAGCCGAGAGATGGCGATACCTGCGCGGAAGCATCGAAACAGGCTACGCAGATGTCTCGGTCACCTATCGCTCAAACGGCAGTTATAATTTAAATAGAGTTCCACATGCGAGAAAGGGGATGATAGTGTAGTGAAAAGTTGTGTTGCGGATTGTCATTCGCAGTTTCACAGATAGCAGCGATCAAATATCCGCCAGGATGCTAAGCCTACAGTTCCCATCACCCGAGCCGACGCGAGCGACGCAAGCCGCCGTAGCCGATCGCGTGCGGCCGACGGGAAGCGATAGAAGCCGACACCGTTCCCTTTTCGGCACTCCGAGTTACAGCGGAACGCAGCACAAGTTGTGGGCATTGTTCCGCGCACAACGAGCGCACACAAAAAAATCAAACGATGTAAATACAACCACGACCCCTTCCCGCTTGTGCGGGAGCTGTGGGGAATGTCGTCTGCTGCCCCTACTGGACTGCTTAGGGACTTGGCCGCTAGGGGATTGCGCATGCGCAGTGGGGTTGTGAAAGAGGCGGATTGAACTCCCCGATGCGTCGCATCACATCAGGGTTCCCTCGCGGGAAGATGGGCGTAATTTTTAGATGCGACTGCATTTCATTCACTCGCCTTGGCCCTGTATGCATGCATCCCTCCATCCATCCGTCGGCGTAGTCGTTGTCCGCGCTAGCTGCGCATGCGCTCTCCGCCGCTCTCACCGCAGCATTATCTGCGGGTTAGCGCTCGCTCCTCGCAATGCCAGCTGTGCGTCGGCGCGCGCTAGCGCTCGGTTAACTCATGCGCATGCGCTGCTCTCTCTCATTCCCCTCACCGTTATGCGGCGGTATACAACGCGGTACCTGCGCCGCTCCGCTCCGTCGTTCCAGCGCCGGTGCTCCGATGTCCAACGCTGCTTTGAATGGAGACTAACAAGCGATGGTCGGCGCAACCGCAACAAGCACCGGCCAGCCCAATAACAGATCTGCTAGCACCACCGACGATGAGGCTGCAAAGCGACGTGCACGGGATGCGGGAACCCCGTAGTAGACGGAAATGCATCGTACGCGTTCATGGCACGTTTCACGCGATGGGAGAATCAACCCAACGGAAACGCCGAGGGTAACCCACGATGCGTCGCATCTACACAGGTTTCCCGCGAGGGGAGGTGGGCGTAATTTTTCTTTGTGCAGTGTTTTTAGGGACAGGGCGCTAGCTGCCCCTGCTTGTAAAATCGCGTCTGTCGGAATGTGAACCCTGCTAATCAACATCACAGTGCGGAAGACGAGCACGATTCTGACAGAGAGCTACGTAAGGGCCGAGAAGCTTACTGAAAAAGCAAAGCAGGCATATCTTTAGGATAATTAAATGTTACAGAAAGATAAACAAATATGGGATTTTTCGCCGACTTGCGTGCTAGTAACTACAGGGTTCAAGGCCTCATTTTTTGGGGGGGCCAAGATTTTTAATCACGAATCTGCATAATGTTTCACACTCTTGGGTAACATTTCATTTTTAACTTGGTGCAGTTTTACACATCTTAGGTAGGCTTTTCTCAGTGGACGCAGTCATTAGACGTGTTTAGTTTCGTAAGCATATTCGGTTCTCTGAATCTTCGTCGAAATGGAAGCATGCCCAGCGTGACCAAACGCTGTACCCGTACAGAACGGACAACAAAGACTTAGCATGTTCGTGCTAGCATCTACATAATGACCAATTCAGTGCACACATCTATCGGATCAAACCAACTTGTGAGGTACGCTAAGCCCTGATAACTTAAAAAAAAAAATGACAGAAAGTTCAGTTTTAAATAGTCGTCATCGATCATTTCCCTGGCGGGAAGATGAACCCACTTTAGTCATTTGCGCTCAAAGCAGATCGTGAGTGCGTTGGCCTCGCAAAAACAACCCCAGCGCCGGCCGGTATGCTGGGAAACGTACCGCAAACACAGCAGAAGCTGCCTTCTTGCTCTAATCCTCGCGCCAGGCGAATAAGCGGTTGAGAGAAGATAGCGAATTTCACGGGCCCCCTTGGCATCACGTCACCGGTGACGCTTGCTCCTCCCAGCCGGCTCAGAGCGGGTAGTTACGTCAAAAATCCTTGAGTACTCGCTCACTCAGCCGGTGCAGAGCGGATTCAAAAGGCGCGTGGCGTAACTGGTCGGCACAGGAATACGGCTGAGTAACCGGCAGCTTCGTCGCGTTGTCGCCATATTATTCCCATACCTGCGCCGTTTCGCCTCACGTCGCCTGTTCGTCTGTAAATTTTTGTAGCAGTAGCTCAGCGGAAAAAATTGGAATCAACAAGTGCTGCGTAATCTTACAGCACAGTTTTGAAATGCCGGGACAAGCGACACTCGGCAAAAGGAAAGAGAAGGGGACCATGCGACCATGGACTTTTACGCCCATCATGCTGACAATGGGCAGCTTCAACCAACACAACGTTACATTACCACTTTTGCTGAAAAAAAAAAAAAATGGAAACCGGGGTAGTTATCGAATGATCCTTAAGGCTTGAGGAAACGTCGCCCTTCTTCAGGAAAAGCAAAACACAACGTTTTATCGTGCTGCCTGCTTCCATAATTGCCGTTAATACCAATTAAAACTATGGTTTTGGTTTAGCATATTATTAGTGAGTGTCAGACTATGATTTTGGTGTACCATGTAATTACTCAACCAGCGCGACAGAAACAAAGGCAGTGAATATCGAACAGTGATTACGGTGGCTTGATGGCCAGCGGCCGTATTCTTCGCTGCGTGGTCCTTTCTGCTACACTTGTTCTACTCAATAATGTCATTCCAACTAGTCCAGCTTGAAACATTCCTGTACCATATTTTCCGCGGCATCCAGTGGCGAACAAACCAGTTGATTTTAAAGGGGTCCTGAAATACCTTCCGCCGATGCGTGGATGCACATGTAACCAAATAAAGCAATGTATTAGCAATCTCCTCCCGCAAGAATTTTGTTGAAGCGATGAGTATTAGCTGAGAAATCGTAAATCAAAAACCGCGCATTATCGTCGCGCCGCGTTTCCTCCTCCTTTCAACTTACTCTCCGCTGTTGACGGCCAGCGAGCCTTGCCTCCCATGATGCTGCGCTCCTCGGCGGTGACGTACTTCCGCTATCGCGCTGCTCACACAGCCGTCTGCTACGGGCAAGCTTTGTTGACACCATGAATACCCCACACCGCTCAAGGCTGGAAAAGCGAACGAAAAATCTGGCCCCATGTGTGCGGCGGCCTGGCCTTGCCCCTTCGCGGTGTACGTTGCTGAAATTCATATCGGCGGCGCGTGACTTTTTATCGGCGGCGAACTCGGAGCCGCAAGGGGAGGATCCTGCGCTCGCTCCCTTGGATGCACAGCGCACTGTTTATCCAAAAAGCGCCGTATCAGATGTGGCCCCGCTGGTGCCGGGTCTTATTTTGTGGCGGTGGTAATTCCTGCCGGCGGCATGTGAAAAAGACATTTTAAAGCGATTCAGAATCCGTGCACAAAACGCCAGTTCAGCTTGGGGCGGCGCGTGGTGGAGAGCGGCAGCGTTGGCAAAACATGCTCCGCCACGGCTCTGAGCTTCCTCGCGCTGGAGCGAGCACCATTTCTTTCACAATATCAAACATCGGTTGTCCTGGCAACAAGGCACAAACCGCTCTAGAAGTCAGTTACGGTTGCGTGATCCCGGTTCAGCTTGGGGCCCCACCTCGCGGCATATGGGCACTGCAGGCATACTACTCACTCCCATTTGGAAGTGCGAGATGCGTTTGGCATTACAGGAGGCGATGGTGTGTGTGTGTTGTGTTGTGGACGCCTTTGTTTCGCGATGAAATGCGACGTTGTGCTTCTGCGGGTGGATAGTGCTTCCCATGGTCTGGATTATCTTTCTCAAGCGGCGTACGACTCAACCTCGCATGGGGTATGTGCAGTGTGCGTGGCTAAAAGCCATCTCGGCTTGTGCGCCAGAGTTAAGTGACTTGCTGTTCGTCCCCGCAAACGGTGCGCGAGGTGAGTGCCGAATTTACGAGGGGCAGAAGGAGGCAACCCATCGTCTGTCAATCGCGGTTCGGACTTGCAACGCATGTTGTGACGTTGTGTTCGTTCGAAACGCATCTCTGGATTGTTTGGAAGGTGAATAAAATGTATGCGTCAAACCCGGGCATTTGGCTCAGGGCGTTCTCTGCGATTGCAAGAAAGAAGTGCCACGGGGCTTCAACGCTTTCTTTATGGAACGTACTCAAGTAAGAGAATATTCATGTCGTGTTATGACCCTGTTGCATTCAATACAAACGGTTAAGCGTTTGTTTACACTTGTTTCGTTTGTCGTAAAATGTCCAAGCACTCCGGCACCCCGCTGGCAGATCAGCCGGCGAGCCGACGCTGAGCAGACGACTCATCTCTTTGCCGGAAGTGCGTGAAAAAGCCGCCCAATAGCAGGATGTCTAGCTCATGACGAACATCTGGGAATCGATGATGTAGACATGTGAAGATGGCGGCGTCCAAAAACACGAAGGAAAGGGTGAGAAAAAAGCGACAAACTTTGCAACAAAAGTGTGAGCTTTCCGCTGCGCGTAAAAGAGTAATACTTGGCACAGATGATGTCGACGACCCAATCTAACGATTGCGCTAGTCAATTTAGTGTGCTCAAAACGCCTTTCAGGGCCCCTTTAATCATTTTAAACACTGGCGCGCTTTTTCAGTTTTGCGCGCATGCTATGCGCACGGTGCCCGTCGAAACAACAGTTGTTGTTACCCATAAACACGTGTTCGCGCTAAGTTAGTCGTCGTTGCTGTTTCGCTGTGGCGATTGCATTTAAAGGCGGATTACAGCCTTAATTTAGCCGTCATAGCAACTATCCTGTGGAGATATGAAGGTTAAAAAGTCCAGAGGGCCTCGGAAGAAACAGGATTCGAAGCCGCGCAAGAAAAAGCAGGCTGAAAAGGTAGGGCTTACCGGCTCAAATCTACACGGTGTTTGCCATGCCCGAAACTGCGCGGAATCGTCCGATCCACAAAAGTAATGTTGGATGATGCAGGCTGAAAACAGATACAGGGGTATTCTTGGGCTGTGGAGCCTTTGTCTGAAGCATTTATTCTAATGATTCACGAGTAGCTAAAGAACCAGCCCACTCGCAAGCGCTGAAACATCAAATTCGTAACGGTGATTTTTCGTTTTGTGCACCTGAATGCAGGCAGCGGAGTCGTTTCTCGACGATGGCTCGGAAGAGGAGGATGACTTTGACAGCATGAAGCTCGATGCGGCGACAGCGGCGTCCAAGAAAAAATCGGGTGGTTTTCAGGCCATGGGTACGTAATCGGCTCGTTTTGCCTTGGCGCGGGCAAAGCTGCAAATCCTGCGCAAAATGATCGTGCCGGGCGTGAGCGTGGCACTCTTATCAGTACGTGTTTTCGTCCGTTGATAACGGCACAATAAAGCCCAAGATGCAGCTCTTTTAACATCTGATCAAAAGCTAAACGAACGTTTATGTTTGCATTCTTGCGCGGAGAAATCAGTCTTGTTGTTTGTCAGCGCGTTGTGTCGTCTGGCATTTTCCCGTTCTAGTGCTGTTTGTGAAGTTTCAGTACGAACCAGTTTACCGGCATAAATGCACGTTTTGGTCGCAATATACCCTATGGGCTGTCATAAGAACGAACAAGACAATGCTGCTCGTGCGGTGTTTCCAAAGTCGCCCATCATGTTGTTGATGTTGTTGTTCCTTAGGGTGTGGCATATACCCAATCAAGGATCTTTTCGTTGCTGCTTTTTCTTTCATGTTACATGGGATTGAGAGGGGCACAGAGTGACCCACCGTTTGATTGTTTTTGGAGGGCATTGGTGAGTGTACAGAATGTGATGACTGCAACAAAATCCTCCCTTTCAAGAATTTGTATACTGGAAACATTAGTTTACATGCAAGGAACTTGTGGGAGAGGAAACGTGCTGTTATCGTTCTGGGCCAATAGCCATTACAGCACCATCGAGGGTAACATTAGCGAGGGGAATAAAGTTGAGAAGGGACTCGTATGATGTGCATTCGTACAAATGGAAAATTTTTTTCACCGGAGGCAGGCATACGCAGCTAGGTTCTGCTTTAAAAAGAAAAAAGAAGAGGATTCGTTATTTGTGCCGCTTTTTTTAATTTCATGTTCTCTTCAAGTTTTAATCTTGGTGCTTTAATTATTTTATGTTCCCATTCTGTGGCTCCGCTTGCAATTATTGGATCAAGCACTGGATAAGTAGGTTCTTGGAAAGGGATCCTCTAGCTAATTGGTTCAAGTAGTGAAACCCACAACTCATCACTCACTGCCCAGGCCTGAGCTACTCCATCATCAAGGGCATCCTCAAGCGCGGATACCAGCAGCCAACTCCGATCCAGCGCAAGGTGAGGAGACTAAAGTGCTCGTTCATGCAGTTTCATGTCCTATTCTGAAAACCCCATTATGGGCTGTGAGGGACCTTTCGGTGTTCAACCTCTTCCAAAGCATCCTCGTCCTTTTCTGCGTGCAGGCCATCCCTGTGGTGCTGGAAGGGAGGGATGTGGTGGCCATGGCGCGCACGGGCAGCGGAAAGACGGCCGCCTTCCTGGTGCCCATCCTGAGCAGGCTTGGGGGGCGCTCTGCTGGCACGGGACCCCGGGCACTCATACTCTCACCCACACGTGAACTGGCCCTCCAGACACACAAGTTCGCCAAGGAAGTGAGTGAGCAAAATTTTTTTCAAATTGCTGAGGTATCTCACTCGCCTCAATAGTGGGGAGGGAATTTCGGCATGCCTGCTTTGATAATAAAGCTCCTGTGGTAACCCGGGAAGTTGCTGGGAGTACTGTTACATCCAATTCGAAAACACTGTTGGGTCAAGAGCGGGATCTCCCATTGTTGAATTCGCAGTGCTACAAAGAAGGAAAAGGAAAGGCGAGACGCACAGGTGGTCTGTGTCTCGTCTTCTGTCCGTTCTTGTTTGTTGCGCTGTGAATTCAGAATAAATATGCAGTTTTAATGCTTACATAGTTTTATTGTTATTTGCGTTTTTTTTTTCACAATTGTGCACGGCCATGTATTTTACTTATGCATTTAAATTGCTGTTCTTTTCTCTTCTGGTGTCGCTTTTTGCTAGTATTACAATGGCTTACATACTTGTAGCGTTTGTACATTTCTCCTATGTATAACATACATGCCAATTGCGCACGAAGTAGTGATCGATGTATCGTTCTTTGCTGCCTTGTACTGGTTGTCTGGGCCCCCGTCAAGCTGTCCCCACAGCTTATAGACCAGGCAACCAATCATTATTATCTGGTGCATAAAATAAATTGAATTGAATTGAATTGCAACTTGCCCCAGTATCAACATTGACAGGGATCTATCCCAAAATATTGTGATCTGTTTTGAGTGCAAACTGCGTGTACACACCTTTGCCGTGTGTTTCTTCCACATGAAGTAGTGCTAGAAATTCCATAGGCTGTCTTAAACGGCTGTTCACTTATGGAACACCTATTCACTCTATTCCATAATCAACTTCAGTTTAAAATTACTCCGTTCATTGGGAATAGTGCTCGTACTGTTCGCACATTAGGGGTGCTTTCAGATTGGAGCAAAAATTGTGGAATAAGTTATCTTTACCACATCCCATGTGAAATGAATGCAGCACAGTACAGTAGCTGACCGATTTTTCGGACCTGGAGGGGAACGAAAAATTGTCTGAATAAAAGAGCAGTCTGAAAAATCCGTGAGTCATTACTCCTATCATGGGACAACTGGCAGCCCCTCGTGAAAGTCCGAATTTTTTCAGAGTCCGAAAAATTGGTCGGCTACTGTATGCCATTTTCTCCCCCCTTCCCATTTTTCTCTGCTCGTAATATTCTCTCATCCATTTTTCACTATGCTATCTTGGATGTCTCTCCCACCTTGCACGTAGCCCAGGCAGTCAAGCTTCACTGTGCAGTTCAAAGCAGCTGGGCCAGCTTTAGTGAAGGTTCAGCAATGGGCATCTGCTTACGCAAAAACGGACAGTCAGTGTCAACAAACGAAATAGGGACACCTTCTTTTTCTTCCATTCATTTTTAACGAATGATCCCTGCAGCTGGGCAAGTTCACGGACCTCCGGTCGACGGTGATCCTGGGTGGAGACAGCATGGAGGACCAGTTTGAAGCGCTGCACGAGAGCCCCGACCTGCTCATTGCCACCCCGGGCCGTTTCCTGCACATCGTCATGGAGATGAACCTCCGCCTGAACTCGGTCAAATACGTTGTCTTCGACGAAGCCGACCGGTGGGTCTCCCGTTTCCGTTCTTGCCTTGTGGTCTCATCTTTGCTCAATCCGTCATTATTGTGGGAATGCTCCGCAATGCCTTCTCGCTCCCATGTTTCATTCAAGTTTATCTGGCTGGAGGCGCTGAACAGATGAAGTGAAATCCCAAAACTGGCCATAGTGTTGTGGTGACATTATTTAAGCTGGTTGAATGAACCCTTTTAATCACTTCGGCTTTTCGCGCTCACCTCGTTGCTCTCTGATTGTGTCAGATTGGTACGACCAGGTAGCCAGGGTAATATGCAGTTGCTGTCATGTAGTCTATCTGGAGCTGCTATGGGTACAAGCAGGAGAATTGAAGACCGAGATGTGTTTTGTCTTCATGGCCCCTCTAACTTCACCGTAACCCAATCCTGCTCAGTTTTGTGGCCCCCACTTAGGAATGACATGGAGGGGTAGGGACTGGACAGACGTTCTTGTCAAGAAACTGTATCTAGGAATTTTCAAGTTGCTCTTTCGTGGGAGCTGGTAAAAGTGTAGAATGTGACGTGTATATTTGCAGACGTGCAAGCTCACACACGGAGTGCACCCCTATCTAAAGGAGCCATGAAGACAAAATACAAGTTGGGTTTGTTAGAAAGACTGCTTAGTCCCGATAACAACGATACCAATATCATCACAATCTTCGAACAAATAACGGAGATATTAAAGAAAACGTGTGAAGCAGTCGCGACCCCCTAGCCGGTTTCCCGCAACTTTTCTATGACGTCACGGAACCTTGTTTGTGCGATTGGCGGCCGCCTACCATATAATGCGGAATATAGGTCGAGATTTTTTACAGAAAAATTTGCCGAAAAGTCACCCCTCGACCTATATTGCAGTTACTGGCAGTTGTCATCTGGCGACTGGGCAGCCCATCGAGCCCATCCAAACCCCAAAGGCACCATCGCCACCACCATCAATCAGACGCAACGCCATCTTTGTTTTGTTGCTTCTCTCGCTGTCGGCGAATGTGTGTGTGCAATTTTCTTCTTGCTCAAAATGAGTTTAGGCACTTAGTGCCAGTGTACAGCAGCATTTAAAAGAAAAGTTGGGGTTTTTCCAAGGCCAATGACGTGTCCGCCTTGCGCCAGTTCTTTATCACCAAAAGAAGTGTTGCTAGCGGCGTTAGCTGAAGGGGCAGCTCTCGGTATGCAAAGCTCGGAAGGCCTCATTTCCTGGGCGCTGCTCTGTGCACCTGTGCTGCTGTACAAAGGGGCAAATTTTGTCCGCTAGCGTCGTGCGATGTCTCTACGAATGGATACCCCAAGATGTTTGCTGACCGCCTGCACAGACTGGCTGTCGCTCCGGTCCGCACACAAGTGTCCCATGCTTTGCGCTTGCTTCACGATGACATCGCCTTTCGAGTGTTTAAGTGCTGCATAAGCAATTCCCTGGACTGCACCGAGGACGACTTGCTGTGTGGGCGACAGCCAGATAGAAGCAGTGGTCCGACGATACTTCAGACAGTTATAAATGAGTAATGTGAGACGAAACAAGTTATAGTCTCAATAAAACAATGGTTGGTACATAATTATTATTATTTTTTTTTTCATTTTCGGCTACAAGGTAAGGGGGTCGACCTATATTCTGCCTCGACCTACGTATATTCCGCATTATACGGTAACTGACCTGTCGTGACGACACATGACTGGACATCTGTAATGGGGCCTCTAGTTCCATTTGACCGCATCACTTGAATGCTAACGTGCAGTTAACGCACTGAAAATTATGTTTTATTGTTGGCCTATAGGACGTCATTCTTGCTCATAACACGTCACTGTGGTGCAAAATTTGAAAGTTTTTAAATACTTCTGGCTTTTTTTTCATTAAAAAAACATCTTTTGAGGCTGTAATGGAGCTAAGTGAGATACTGAATCCTAGTTCTTTCAAATTAAACGAAGTTGTATTTTCTCTTCATGGCTCCTTTAATTTATCGGCACGGAAAAGGGATGGCATGGCATCGCCTGCCTTAATCCTGGTTAAATGAAGGGCGAGTAGTGCCGTGTTTTCTCATGTGGTGGCCCTGCTGCAGGCTGTTCGAGATGGGCTTCCAGGAGCAGCTGGGCGAGATCCTGCACCGGCTGCCCGAAGCGAGGCAGACGCTGCTGTTCTCAGCCACCCTGCCGCGGCTGCTGGTGGACTTTGCCCGAGCGGGGCTCAGGGAACCCGTGCTCATCCGGCTGGACGTCGAGGACAAGCTCAGCGAGCAGCTCAAGGTCTGCACCATGCTTGCTCATGGCTACAGTTGCACCCGATTATATTGAACTCGCAAAAAACATCTGTCAGTTCGATATAGAGGATAATTCGATATAAGCAAGCTATGGAACTGGACGTCATAAAAGTACATTGCATTTATAAAAACGCAGTATTGGTGAAACTGCCTTACTTTCGCACAAAATAGTTGTGTATCTTCTTCTTGTTCTGGTATTTTTTTCCGATACAAGCGTACGTTTTGCTACATATTCTCACTGAAAATGTACCGTGACCAGAAATAGGTCGATATAAAGGATAATTCGATGTAAGCAGGTTCAGTATAGTCTGGGTTCAACTGTATTAGCAGGAACATTTGCACAAGCTAGCTATCAAACATCTAGTCACGCAGCACCATTCCGTTTTGGCTGGCCCCAAAACAAATACAGCACTGCTAGGCTTCTTGTTTGACACAAAGAAAGATCAAACAGAGTGAGCTCTTTTTTTCTTCGCCTTTTTCTTTTGCATGGCACAGTGTTTGAGATTCTGAAGTGCCCCGTTGGCCCAGTGATTGAGTTGTTATGGATACGGCCCATTCAACCTGCATTAGGAATGCAAACTGAATTTGATTTGTTCAGCATGGCTGGGGATGAACCTCTTCATGATCAACTACGGCGCAGCCAAAAATACAAGAACGAAAGAAAAGTATTCAGGATGAACACTGACTTTCTACTACATTTTATTACAAACAATGTCATTTATATAAGCTCACACACACAAACACAATAAGCCAACCTGATAAGTTTATAAGAATGACGTGTTTCCGTAATAAAATGTAGTTGGAAGTCAGCGTTTTTTCTGTATGCCTTCCTGTCGTCCTTAGGTTTTTGCTGCGCTGTAGTTGATCATGTATTACCAACTCGCCCGATCCTGCACTCTATACACATTTTTTATTCGGGTAGTTTTGCCTTTGTTCTTTTCACAGTAATTGGCAATCAACATCGGGTGCAGGACTATAATGTGGCTGCACCACTGAACTGGTTTCCATTAAACAGGTCACGTTGATGTCAGTAAGATACCGGTACACCTTTGATACCACTGATTAATCCCTGCTTCACAGCCAGTTGAAACCACTTGGCAAGGGTCTCAACACAGGCTAACAGATGGACTGAGACGGCTGTGTAAAAAAGTAGTGAAGGGATTTGTCCACTCATACTAAATCATGCGCACACTCTTCCTTGACCTGTCTGTAATTTCACAGGTATGTACGTATCTGCTATTTCAAGAATTGTTTTACAGCATGTTTCACTTCACCCGCGCATGTGTTATGTATGGTTATTTTTTTATTAGAAATGTGCACCAGTAACAGTTTTGGAGCCGCGGTAACCACACGCTCATGCACCTCCGTGCACCACCTCGCAATGGCCAGAGATGAGATGTAAGTTAAAGCACGCCATGTTTTTTCCAAGATCTGGCAATTTCAGCTATTAGGGCTGGCCGCACCTACCAGCCGGGACCAATCAAAGCCGCCGCTCGAGACGCGCTTCCATCCTTCCGTGGCCGGCGGATGAGTCAGCTGTGGGGTGGGGTGGGGCATGCAGCCGGTCACCGGTGGCATAGCCGCAGCCGGCAGCGTTGCTGCGGAAAAGTTCTCTCCCGTTTGCTCGTTGTGATTAACCGACATAGTTGCTTCGTTAGCTGGTTTATTGGGTGTATGCACTGCCACCGTGTCACCACAGCAAAAAACACTGTTGGCAAATAATGACACGCGCGATAGAACTTCGTCAGTCCGTTAGCCGGAGGTTCTCCGCCACTGTGCGTGCCTAGCGATGCGTTGATGCCGCTGCATTTTAGTAAGAAGCAGGTATTAATGTTGCTCTGTCGTACAATTGAAAGTCTACATTTATCTGTGTTTTGGTGACAGTTGAGCGCAGTAAAGCACAGTTTTAGTAGTCCGGCTGGGCCATTTTGGTATAGTACAGCGCCGTGTTTGTGCCCTCTTCTCTTTGTCTCGTGTCGTTAGCGCTGTTACTATGACCATTTTGACAAGGCGCCCATCAAGCATGGGGCAGCACACGCTCGCATGCCTCTGTGTGGGTGTGTGCCCTCACCCTTGTCAAGTGCTCGGGCGAGAACGCAAGTGGAATCAAGCACCCAAGTGCTTGCTTGTTTAGGAATTACCGCTTTAGGAATTACAGACTCTCAACTTACTTAAAACTCTTTAGCCACAGTTTCTGACTCAAGTGGCGTTGAGCTGTTGAGTCCGAGGATGCGGATTCAACCCCGGCTGTTCCGGCTGAAGGTGAAAAGCAAAAATTCCTGTGTGTCAAGATTTTGGTGCTTGTTAAAGATCCCCAGGTGGTCAAAATTAATCCGGAGCCCTCCACTGAGCACACCTCACAGCCCATGCGTAGGTTCGGCGTGTTCAATGTCCAAAATTTAGTGTAAAATTTAATTTAATTTTATTACGACTGTAGTCCATGTGGGCTGGGTGTTGCTAGCACTGCTTTGTGGTAGGTTCTCTTTACTTATTCTGTCTTTTTGTTTTTCTCCTCGCCTTGGCAGACGGTGTACGTGATGTGTCGCAACAACGACAAAACGGCCATCTTGCTGCACCTCCTCAAACGCGTCATCAAACCTGACGAGCTGACCTTCATCTTTGTGGCCACACGCCATCATGCCGAGTACCTTCGAGATGTGAGCCGAAACTTTGCTCGCCATTCTGTCAAATGCATGTTTGCGGATGAGAAGGTGTGTTGGCAATTCTACTGGAGTGTACATCCAAATCCCAATGCAGTGAAATCTACGAGGTTTGTGCAAAAAAATTTCTTGCCATGGGAACATAGGAAGTAGTGCGGATGAAGAGGGTCTATACTGGCAATTGAAGTTTGTTTGGAGACAGCTTGCGCTAATCTAGAAAAGTCTTATCGTCTTTGGGGGGGCAAGGTAGTGTCAGTAAACAGAGATTTGGGCAAATTAGGGGTACTTGCCATCTGCAACAGTTTGTACTTTTGTTTGATTTTATTGATAGGCACAGAAAGAACTTTGCGGACACACAGAGGCTTCACAAAGGCTGCATGTGACTTTTCGTACCTTGCATATACCGTATTTACTCGCGTAATCCTCGCACTCGCGTAATCCTCGCACCCCTAATGTGAGCCACCAAAACTTGGATTTTTTGGTTCCTCGCATAATCCTCGCACCCCCAACTTTGCAGCGGCGAAAGTTGCCTGCTCGCGAAACCCGCATGGTGCACGCGCTCTCCAACGCGCGCCCTCCCCCGCCGCCTCTCCGTTCGGCGGAGAGCGCTGTGTATCCAAGGCCATCCAGGCACCCCAACAATCTGCATGGCTACTCCCTAACAGGCGCCCTAACACGCTACTCGCACTGTACTTGAGCCGGTTTCGCGTGCGCGCAACTAGACTGCGTTCGCGCAGCCCGCTGTCGTGTCGTCGTGTCGCCGTCGTGGTCCCGTCGTTGAGCAGCAGCAGTCAGTGAGTCACTCGCATCAGTGGTGGATATCTCGCTGCCATTTTGAAAACTTTTTGATCTCTTTGTTTTGTGCTTGGTGTCGCGTCGCCATGGGGAAGAACGCCAGCTACATTGCCGCTTTCAAATTGAAAGCGATAGAGTATGCGATCGAACACGGCAGCCGCGCCGCAGGCAGGCACTTCGGCGTCACCGACTTCAACGTGCGTTATTGGAGTAGGGCACGCACGTGACGCCGACGAGATAGGGCGCGCGCCAGAAAGCAAAGGCGGCAATTTCATGAACGCTGATCGACGGGAGACTGTTTACGTTGTAAATAATCAAATAAAAAGAAATAGCTGCTGTTGGCAACACTGAGCTTACATATACAAAAAACGACCGCTACATTTAGCGGGACTGGCAGAAGGCAAATTGGCAACACTGTGCACCGAATTTTTTTTCCCCGCATAATTCTCGCACCCCTATCTTCGCATTGACTTTTCCGAAAAAAAAGTGCGAGGATTATGCGAGTAAATACGGTAACATGCACCCCCCCCCCCCTCCTCCCCCTCCTCCATTACTTGGAAGTTTCTTGGAAGCTTGAAAGTTTCTGGACATTTCTCACATTTTTCTTTCCGTTCAAAAAACCGTTTTTTCTGGCTGGAATAAAGCTCGTAGGTTACCAAGGACTAGTTCTTTCAAATGAAATCAGCTTGTCGTTTTTATTCATGGCCCTTCTACAGCGTATAAAAATACCACGCGTGTGGTCCCAATAACACCACCTAGAAGCTCTGAAAGCCGAGCGTGGGTTTTGGTGGAGCCTTCGACACGCTCTCCTCCTCTCCTTGGTTCACGATTCCTGCCTTCTGTCTCCACTTCAGCTGCTGGAGCGTGCAGGGGTGTCGTGCACGTACGTGTACAGCAGCCTGGACCAGGCGGCCCGGCGCATCCACGTGTCCAAGTTCCGGGCCAAGCAGGTGCCCGTCATGCTGGTGACGGACGTGGCCGCCCGGGGCCTTGACATCCCCCTGCTGGACAACGTCATCAACTACAGCTTCCCGCCCAGGCCCAAGCTCTTCGTGCACCGCGTGGGTGCGTCCCCTGGCCGTTATCACCCTCCGTGGGACCTTTTATGTGGCCCCCCACAAAGCACGTTTATCAAACAGCTGGGAGGGTGATAGGGCAAGTTGGTGACAGTTCTGAACGATTGGACACAGGTGGGATCAGAGAATTCGGCCACACCGAATCCATGAACTACACTTGCCTGTTTAAAATATGGGTGTAGGGTAAGTTGTTAATGCGTTCATTTCTACGAGGGGACAGAATGATGCTACGGCAACTCCAAGATGACTTCCATCTTATTTGCCAGGGGTCACGGCTGATTTTAGTGCTGGAAGCTGGATCGAGTCATTTATTCAATGTTTGATGCCCATGTCACGCTATGCATAGGCCTTATCCATCAGTGAGGAGTGTGACCATGATGCCCCCCCTCCCTTTGACACTCTTTGCGTCGTTGAGAAGCGACATAAAACGCTGCAGCACGTTTTGATGCATCCCTAACCAAGGCACCTATTTAATGCATCCAGAACTGTGTAGCCGTCGTGCTCATTAGCGAGTAATGCCCTGGCACTTTGATATGTCAGTTTGTTACGATTGATCTGGCTTTACTCTATCTGGCATTGGGGGATGAAGAGAAATTTTTGTAAATGACAAGGGATGGCAATGATGGGTCCATTGGTGCATTTTTAGTGCAATTTCCTTTCCCGAACAGTTCATTATCGTGACAAACTTTGTTTAGTTTCTCATTTATGGGATCAGTTAGTTCAACGTAGACCAACCCAGAGATCCACGGAAAAAACAATGATGGGTGTCACGCGAAGTGTTAGAAGGCGAGCAAATGAACTGATAAACAAGCAAGCTGGGCTATCAAATCTGAAATTGGAGAAAGGTTAGTTGTGTGGTGTAATGGGTCTTGTGGGAAGCAGGCAGGCAGCCCACACAAGTGACATAGTAGATCCCAAACGATTGGATGATAAGTATGTTTGTCTGCAAAGAATAGTATGTTGCACTTGCACAGATTAAAAGTGGGTCCAGATTATGAGGAAAAGCGTTTGTCTGCCACTTAACGTGGCATTGGCATTGGTTTGATGATGTGTATGTTTTAACGCACGGTCGCAATGTTGTCTTGCTGAGATGTTTACCGCATTCATGCACGGTGCACATTTGGTCTGCAGGTCGGGTGGCTCGTGCGGGCCGCACTGGGACAGCCTACTCCCTGGTCGCACCCGATGAGGCCCCTTACCTGCTGGACCTGCACCTGTTCCTCGGGCAGGAACTGCGCTTCCCGGACGCTGCTTCCAGTCCCGAAGGCACGCTCTCTTCTTTCTACTCAATGCCTTTAGTGACTGTAGTGGATTTGGGCTGAGTTGCTCTGTCGCCATTTCTTTAATTGGGTGCGGTGTTAGAAGATATGGGGAGTCGACTCAAGCGAGAAAACAACCCCACCGAATCTACAGGGCACAGGAGACGAAAGGGGTGGCCGTCTGATGTGCGGCTTTCGCCGACCGGAGCGGTAAGAATGAGTCAGAGCCTTGAATGAAACAACAGAAAGGCTTATATTTGAACAGGCAAAACACTGTACAAGCATGAGGACACGTAACGCTAACGAGAGATAACTTAGATCGAATACGAATGCGGGATAAAGTTCAAATACAAAATGTACAACAAGGAGCTTTAACAATGAATATCACGAGGTAGAATAGTTGGCTAAAAGAAAAACGGTTCGATGCATATCAGAGACAAAGTCCCAGAATATTCACCGACTGGGCCGGACGATGCACCGCTGTCGGAAGGGATTCGGCTACCTGTGGAGCGTGGCTCATCGTAGGCCAGGCCATCCGAGACAATCAGGGTGATTGGAGGCCCGGGAGAATGTTGGAGTCCTCCAGGGCACGGGTCGGCGATGGTGGTGCACACACAGGCAGAAGCCGTTGTCACATCACGACGTCCAAACGTAACTAATCTGTCCTAACGCGGGTTTTCTTTTTAAAACCGCACCAGCGCACAGAGGAAAAGAGCAACACACTGCGCCCGCCACTGTTGAGCACACAGCTTCCCTCTTTCTCCCTTCTAGAATCATTGGCACGCCTTAACACTGAAAGTTACACTCGCCCGCTCGAAAGCGTTCAAAGCTCCAACAAAAGCTGAGCGGCGGAGGCTTTATTTTTGTTATTTTCTTGCCGGCGAGCCAGCGAGTGGCCGGAGCCATCGATGCCTTGTGCGAGAAAGTTCCTGGGTTTTCCCACGGGCGAATAGAAAGGAAATTGACTGAGTAACCAGAATCAGGTGGTGTACAGTACTATGAAAACGCTGTACAATACTTTTAGATGTCGTACGCTTGAGTTTGTGCAAGCTAAGAGAATGGGAAGGGAAGCATTTGGGTGTAGGGAAGAGGTGGTCAGTCAGATGTGGTTGGAGTTGATTCAAAGGCCACTCAGCTCACCAGATGTACTGCGCAACGGAAACTAGCTAACGCAATGTGGAATGACAGTGCAACAAAAGATGGTCATCCTTAGTGGGCATAACACAGTCCCTGCCTGTCTCGTAAGGCTTAGCGTCTATTCCTGGCAGAGTAGCGCTGTCAACTTTAGCTGCATGGAAAGCAGGAAAGTGTTATGAGTGTCTCAGGTGAAGGTAGTCTGGGAGGTGTATTAAAGGCTGTTGACAGTAGCCAGCCTATCTTCTGCACCCTCTTTACTTTGTCTTGCACAATGGATAGGGCCTTGAACAACTTGACTTTGATTGGTGGCACTGTTCTATAGCTTCAGAGGTGAATAATTTTATGAAAAACCATAGTTTGACTGCATCATAGCATGCCAGCTTTTGTTTTATCTCAACCTCATTAAAAGGAAGTGGTGAAATGTGCCCAATGTCTTGCTCAGTGTGGCTTGCCGTGCCCCTTCGCAGAGAGTGGTCTGTGCGGTCGGGTGCCCCAGGCAGTCATTGACGAAGAGTGCGAACTGCTGCGGTCCCTTCAGCTGCAGTCCACAGACCTGGTACGTGGGGCTCGCAAGTCACGCGACTGTTGTACTAATTTCTTTTCTTGCACGCACTGCAGCTTCTTGTCTTGCAGGCTGGTGAACTAGTACTAGAAGCGTATGTGTAGTGGACGTTTTCTTTATCGCTGCTGCTAATCACGGGACTTGACATTGTAAGTTAAATGGAAAGGGTTAAGATGAGTTACAAGTAAAGGGTTAAGATGACGCACATGAGGAGGCAGAAAAACAAGTGCTTTCAGGAAATGCTTTTGCAAGCACATGGGGTGTTTTTTATGGACTTACCATGGCCTGTTAACAACCATTTGACAGATTTTTTTTTTTAATGGAAAAAAAAAAGATGCCTGCAGCTTGGAGCAATCCAAGAAGCGACTTTGAAACTGCAACTGATAGTCAATAAAGTTGTCATTTGTGCAAGTTGGTGCATACCTTGAAGGGATTTAAAGTGCTGCAGAAAAACAGGGACAAAACACGAGGAGACACACTATAGCTTACAGTTTTAAACTTTTCAGTGTTACCAATGGCCACACTGCAATCACTTGTGCTCTGCTAGTGATGCAAGTTCTAAATTTAACCACGTTAGTGTCCCTGCGTATCTTGGCATAAAAGTTAAAAGGCAACAGATTGCAATCTCTGCACTAAATTCGAATGTGCATGAGTGAGTGGTTAAGAAGAAGAAATTTGAAGTGTCCCACAATAGTGTTTGCCAGTGCCCTGTATACAGGTTGTGTAACTGGAAGCAAAATTATGCAGGGGCAAGTGATGTGCTGGCAGTGGCATCAAAAAGCGTACGATAATTATGCTTGACCGCGAGTTCAGCTGGGCTCGATAATGTCGTAACTGCGTCCTTCTTTCCCTGTCCTTGCCGCCCTGAAAACATTTCCCCCTCTCTCTTTGCAGCAAAGCATGGAGCGAGTGTGCAGCAATGCGATGATCCAGTACCTCAAGTCCCGACCGGCCCCCTCGAGCGAATCCACCAAGCGTATGAAGCAGCACCTCCGCGGAGAACTGGCACCCCACCCCCTCTTCCGCGGTGAGATTCACCGTTAGGCTGTTTTTGGAGACTGCCACGCCGCAGGTATTAGGGAGAGCTTGTGAATGTAGCATGAAAAAAAATGGTCAAGCTCAATGCGTTTCTTGTATGCTCATCTTTTATTTTCTTCCAAAATGCGTCGGATAAGGTACCGTATTTACTTGCGTAATGAACTTACTTTGTTTTTCCAGAGAATTTAGCATGAATTTGGGGGAAGGGTTTAATGTGCGGGAAAAGTTGCAAAAAGGTTTAGAAAGTTGATATGTCCTGCAATAATGATTGTAAGAGAAGCGCTGTCAAAAACTTACCTTTCCAGTGAACACACGCAGGTAATTATGTAATCAAATTTCTTTTTTATTGACAACATGCTAGCGACCCCCTACTCGCCATGGAGCTGTCCTCCTCACTGAAGTCGCTTGCGGCTTCACGTTCGTAGTTGATCCACAGTGCATCGTCGCCGTGCCATCAGGGCACTCCACTACTTCTTTTTCCACACCGGGAGACTTCACTTCTTTGGGCCCAGGAAACACACAATGATCCCTATTCGTTGCCCGAAGCTCTTGAATTCGCCAGTAGCGTACACACACTGGGTCAACACTGAAGTTCTGCCCAGCCACGCAGTTTCAATAAGCTTCAATGCATGCTCCACCCCCGTCAGTTAAAACTGGCTGTGTAGCTCATGTACTGGCCCATCGTACGCCGTGCACCAGGAGTACAAAAAAAGGTCGGAACACCGCAGAACAACAAAACCATGGAGCTTAATGGCAAAGTCGCGAAACAGCACAGAGCAGGGAAGGAGTGCGGAGTACGTTTGGTGCTTTGTTTGCACGCCGCACTATACGCAAGAAGGTTTGTTTTGTGTTCAGCAGGTGGTTCTCCGCAAGCGCGCAATTTTTAAACTGTGAGCCCCGGCATTTGCGCTCACTTCTCCGGCTACTGTCGAGATATTTTTATTAGAGTGCGTTTTTTGCGTTTCTGCACCTGCTGTGGCATGATATCAAGTTACTGCAATCGGTGGCAATAGCAACAATGCCAAGATAAAAATACCGGGTGGGCGAGGTATTCGAGAACGCTATTCCTTGTCGCCATGCACACCAGCAGCCTCATCATGTACACCTAGGTGCACGGCTTCTTGTTCGTCGACCCTTATCATTCATTCTGTGCAGTTTGTTCAAAGATGCCAGTGTACAAGTTGAAGCAGGAAATGAAACGCCATGCAGTTCTTGTCACCCTGGCTGCACACCACAGCGACTTGGAAATGGTCACCTTTCTGGAAGTAGCGAAGTCATTTGTTTACAAAGTGCGGACAAAGGTGATGTGTTGTGGTGGTGACGTGGCATCTCTGGCGAAAAGGAAAAAGCACAGTCAGCGGTCAGACATCGTCAGAACCCCTTAACTTGCATCACTAAGGAGCACCTGATCTGTGCACGCAGCCGTTTGCGAAGCTGAATCGAATCGCTTATTGCTGCCGATGGCGGATTCATTGATTAGTTATGAAAATAAACCATAAGAGAAGTACTTCGCAAAGTTTGGCGAAAATATGTCTCATTTTAACGAGAGATATTCTATTGTGCCTGCCGCCAACGTTCTGTTCTCAAATACCTCGCACACCCGGTATATTGAACAGTACCGTTTCTATTCATGCTGCATTTTTTATGCAAGGTAACAAGAAAGTAAATTATGAGAAGAAAAGTGTGTGTGTGTGTTTTGGGGGGGGGGTTCATTACGCGAATGGGTTCACTACACGAGTATATACGGTATATTTTGACAGCTCAAGAAGCTTGCAATGGGGCTAATTCCACTGAAGCGGCTGTGTTTTATCCGCTGTTGTGCATGAAGGAGTGGGTTTTATCTGTGCCATGATCCCCGCAGATAACTTTAAGAGATAACTTTAAGAGATAGCAGCACTCCTCACTGCCACGCACGATATGCTTTTAGTGTAGCTCTGCCATTAGACGCAGAAAAAAAAAAATGCGTGTGGCTGACAAAAGTAAATTAACCATGCGTCAGCTGTGGCATAGGGTCGTGAGTGTGCTTGTAGCTCAACATAGGTCAATGCGTCTGTGTAAAAACTTTGCGGGCCAGAAGTGTCATGCCATCTGGAGATGCCTAATAGTAAGCCAGAGCGTCTGGACAAAACAGAAATGGCCCTTCGTAAGAATGTACCTGTCCACCTCTCTAGTGTGAACTGAATGAATGAACTGAACATGTTTGCGTGCTGGCATTCTTGCAGTGACAACGTCAACGGATGAAGAGGTCAGGGCCAGCCTCCTGGAAGGGATGAAGAAGTTCAAGCCACCCAGTGTGAGTGGCCGAAAGTATTTCTTCAACGAGGCTCAAAAGAAAATGGGGCATGTGGGGAGTGGGGGCACAGAAGTGACAAAAAGTTGTTGCAGGAAGAATGGAGAGTGAAAAGTTACAAGTTGAGCTAGAAAGTGTGACAGGGTTTTTAAATGTACTTTTAAGTGATGGGGGAATGTTTCATTGCAAAATGCGTGCATTGGTGTGGCTCTTTGCAAGCAAGCCATTTTTCTGCCCGTGTCATTGCAGCATTGCAGTTTCAAGCAACATTTCCATGCGGTGCAGTTCCTCTAGTTTGGTTCCATGGAGATTTATTTTTTATTTTTTGATAAGCCACAATTAGCGACAGTGCGGCAGGAGACAATAAAGAGTTGAACGTGTAGGATAATTTCAGTGCAGAGATATGTACAAAAGGTGTGAAATTCGTCAATGAACATGTAGCGTTTAGTGCTTGTTTACCAACTAAACATTGCAGGGAGTGCAGAGGTGTATGGTTAAAAGAGTATTACTGAAATATCACAGAAGTGACTCCAGAACTTGCACATGCCAGGAACTTTTGTTCAATTTGATGTGTGCCTTACTATTACCATTTTGTCCTACCCTTTGCCCCAGTTGAATTCAACAGATCGCATTGTGACTTGGGTTACTTTGTTGGTTAAGGGGGGGGAAGTCTTCTTTTCCAAGTCAGAGTTACAAATTGTTGGCTTTAAATTACGGTACAAGTTGGGGAACCAGCTTTATGCGCTCTAGCTGCATTGCTACAGAAATGACGTGTTCAATGTTAGGGCAGAGTTTCAGAAGTGGTATCATGAGATTTCAATGCCCTGCAATTGTTTCTATTGCTTTAGAAAAGGGTAACTCAATTTTCGGATTTGCCGGTAGCATTTGTCAAAACTTTTTGTGTAAAAGCAGTTGATGAGATTCGAATGAGTCTAGCTGTTCATGAGCCTGGATATTTCCTGCACTGGTAGATAGTTTTGGTAGCGTGTTAGAAGTGCAGTGGGGCCGGAGGTCTTTTTTACCATCGCTCATATTCAGAGTGATATAATTTTATTGAGGGAATGTGTGGCGATTGTAGTTCGTTCTTTTTTCCTTCACAGACCATCTTTGAGATTGGGAACACGGGCAAGAGCACAGCGTTTGCGGTGATGAAGAACAAGCGGCTCAAGCACGACAACCTCATTGGGCGGCTGTCGGCAAAAGCCAATTCAAAGCCGGAAGAGGCGGACAAGCCCGCAGTAAAAGACAGCCAGAAGAGAAGCTCAGCTCCTATGGCTGAGGAAGAGGAGATTGAGGTGAAGCCCTTTCATGAAACTTTGTACACTATTGTGGCATCCATCCACGGTTGTCTAGCCACGTGGACGGGCTAAGCAAATCATGTTGTAGTATTGTTTTGCTTGGGCCAGAGTTTTGTCTGGTCTATGCTTTGGCTGGCTGCCAACATGAACTGGAGTTTCGATGCAATAAGGCAGTCATGAATATTCTTGATCATGACGTGTGTGCAGGCTTATTTATTTTGCCTGTCAGCTAAAGCTGGGGTAGGCCTAGAATTAGCATAAATGTGCAAATTTTTGGCGCCCTGCTGGAAGGCTTACCACTGGCGCCTTAGTTTTAAAACCTGCTCTCTCCTCATGCCCTGCAATTTTTTCATTTCAAGCCATTTTGAAACACAACAATCATTCCATGTTTGTTAAATTAAGGTGGAATGATTAAACTGTATGGTGAGTGGGCTGTTTTTTCACGATACTATTGGCTATTGCCAGGAAGTGTCAGGCATTTGGTTCTGCCTGTAATCACCTAATTCCTATCGTCATTGTTGCTGTTTTTGTTGATGCACGATTGGCTGAGGAGCTAAGTCGTCAGCCTTGTGTAACAAGAAAAAGAAGAAGCACTTGGGGGATCACTGGTCCTTGAATCATTTTTGCCCTCCTCCCCTCTCGCAGAAAACCTTCTCAGCCGTGATAAGCAACAAGACCAAGATGCCCAAGAGGAAGCGTGCAGGGGGCGAAGGGAAGAATGACGAGACACCGTCCCCCAAGACTAAGAAGGCCAAGCCCTCTTCATTTAAGGATGAAGAGTTTTACATCCCCCACTTTGCCTCAGACTTCCACTCGGAGAGAGGGTGGGTGCCATCAACCAATTCTCGGTCTTTGTTTTGTTGCATTGTAAGAGTTTCTGCTGAAGTGTAGGGCATTGCTGGTGGGGATTGATTCCCAGCAGAGAATTACGGGGGTCACTGTTGGGAGAAGCATGGCGTATTAAACTTCACAACGGGACTTTAAAGGAACCTTGCCACACTCTTTGCGCAGTGCAAGTAAACCTGCGCGACGTTTAGATTACGCAGCCAAAATTACCTGAGCCAAATGTAACACGTGCACGTGAAGCGGTGAGTGCGCAAATCGCTGTGAAAGACGCGGAAAAACCAACTGCGCTCTCTTCAATTTTTCTCATTATGCACCCCTGGCATGGCCTAAACGACATCATTTGGGCCATGGCTGTCGTATGGGCTGTCGCTGGTCATCTTTGCGGCTGGCTTATTTCTCGCATTTCCTGTGACAATTCGCCATCACCGGCGCTGTATGCCAACCTCTTCTATGCCTGAACCTGTATGCACAGTTTTGGCGGTTTTTCTTTGTGTTTTGAGTGCGCGTAGAGTTTGAGTGACAAACTCAATACTCCCCTTTCAACGAGACCACTCGACAACAAACGTTTATTGCTTCAAAAATGTCCTACCAGCCTGAGCGTGCGCTTGCGAGCAGGCAGCCATGCCTGCTTTTTTGTGGCACTAGACTGGAAATAGACTCCTCTATGTTGCGGAGAAAAGGAAAAAACTCCCCGGCCTGCAATATATCGAAGGCTGCTGAAGAGAACACCGCAAGCCACCCCCTGTCCGCGAGAGAGCGCGCTGCTTTCGCCGCGTTGTCCATGGTTGAGTTGAGAGAGAATAATCATGCGCGATTTCTCATCGCGCATAGTTTCGCTGATACTGAACGGATTTTCACAATTCTTGTGGGAGGAGATTGCTGGGACAAGAGACTTTACCCCTAAGTGCTGCAGGGTCCCTTTAAGAGGCCATGCAAACAAAATACAAGTTTGTTTTGTCCGAAACATTAGGTTTTAAAAGTGCTTCCAGTGCTTGCCTGGCAGCAAGTGACGATTTATTCATCGAGAAATTGCACAATTTAAGCCAAAATTTCAATTCTCACACAAAATCGTGTGTTTTGTGTTGTCAGCCATGACGTATAAAGGGCCCATATTTGAAACGAATGTAAGGTGTATTGACTAGGGCTGCAGCAAACGACGAAACGTCTTTTATTTATTGTCCATCCTTTAGATGGCGTCACAATACCGCGCAGACCGGCTGTCTGCTCTCGCTTTATTTTCAACCATATTTGCACTTGGCTTACTTTTGTTGCAGTTGAATGTAATCGTTTCATGAAACATTGGGTATGTTCGTCAAACAAGGTCACATACGTAAGACAATGTTGCTTACGCCAATCGAACAGTGTCATGTGTGACAACCCAAAAGTGCCAGACTGCTGCTCAGCTGCAAAAAGCATAGTGCATGCAGTATACACCGGTGCTTCCATGTTTACGTGTACTTTTTCAACTTCCAATGTTTAACCCACCATTCTAACTGCTATAAAGAGAATATGCATTAAATTTAAGTGCAAAGAGCTCGTTCTGCAAGTTTGTAAGCCCTGCCTAACTTGCATCTGCTTTTGCCGGCCTCAGCCAATCGCAGAGCTGGGTTCTGTTGTGGGAAATGAGTGGTTGGGTCGCATGGCCATTGTCACCCGTTTCCTTAAATTAGGGTGCACTGCCAGAAGATATGGGGAGTCGACTCATGAGAGCCAACAAACCCCACCGAATCCACAGGGCACAGGTGACAAAGGGGGTGGCCGTCTGATGTGCGGCTTTCGCCGACCAGAGCGGCAAGAATGAGCAAGAGCCTTGAACGGAAAACACAGCACAAAGACCTATATTTAGACAGGCAAGTTACAAACACAAGCACGAGGTAACGGATCGATAATTACAGGCAACTTAGATGGAATTCAAATACAAGAAACAGTCCAATTAGACAAAATGATACAAACAGGCGCGTTAACAAATGAATATTACGAATCGGAGCAGTTAACTAAAAGAAAATGAACAGTTCGATGCATATGAGAGACAGAGTCCCAGCATATTCACCGACCGGGCCGGACGATGCACCGCTGTCGGAGGCGAGTCGGCTACCTGGGAAGCGTGGCTTCGCTGTAGGCCAGGCCGTCCGAGACGATCACGGTCATTCGTGGCCCGGGAGCACGTTGGAGTCCTCCAGGGCGCGGGTCGCCGATGGTGTGATGTACAAACTGGCAGGTGCAGTTGTCAATCACGACGTCCAAACGTAGCTGGTGGGTTTAGGTGCGGCTTCTCTTTTTATAGGCGCGCCGGCGCGGAGAGGGAGAGCACAACACACCACGCGCCCGCCGCCGTCAGCGAATAACTTCACTCTTCTCCCTTCTAGAATCATCGACGCTCTTAAGCCCTGGCAAGGCCACGCGCACCTCCTCGAAAGTACTGGAAGCTTCGACGAAACCGGAGCGGCGGGGGTTTTATTTTTGTTGTTTTCTTGCCGGCGAGCCGGCGGGTGATCACGTTACCGTCTCTTCGTTCGAGAAAGTTCCAGCCCTTTCTCGGGCCGAATAGAACCGAACTGAATGAATCGGACGACTGAAGAAGAGTTAGGCGCTGTACAAAAAAAATGAAAAATCTATACGATACTTTTAGACGTCGTACGCTCGAGTTTGTGACACAGCCCCCCAGTTTCAGAATATTATGCAATAATATTCCCAACTCACAAAGTCGTGCGTACGCGTCGTTCACACTTAGTGAACAAAAGAGGCTGTGCCTACTAACACAAAATAAAGTACAGCCCAATGTTCTTCATAATAATAATGACAGGTACAGAATTCGCGTACAGAACAACGGTTTGGCGCAGATTTCTCAACAAACACACATCCTAGGGACAACACATAAGTTTGAGAACAATAAAGTTCTAGCAGTCGACAACTGCAACGTTCACGAATGCCACCACTAGTAACGCCAACAATACACGACATGTGTACTATAGAACAGTGAAAGTAAAATTTACGCAGAATAGTACGTGAATATACACTGTACAGCCAGAGTGACAAAATAAGTACAACCTTCGCGTACAGTACGACAGAGAAACAATGAATACAATGTTCAGGTATACAGTACTCGACGTGAGAATACAACTCTGTCTAACACAATTCCACGCATATCCCACGTGCATACCTAAATTTGCATTCTTCATGCTTAGCCCGTGTCTATCGGGCGCTTCCGCAACTGCGCCTGCGGAATTCTTCTCTTCGGAGAAGATCCTTGCCAAATGTCGCGCGAAGCGACAAACCCTTTCGATTCCGCCGTGATACCGGGCCTGCGAAAATGCTTCAGTGTCTGGACCTTCACCTGACGAACATTGGAGCGTCTAGCGACTTGGCCTTCCCTCGCCTTTCCTCCTGCAGTAACTGACCGGTGTTTCTTTACACCTGTCTGCTGTCTGCAATGCTGGCGCACATGTTTGCTCGTAAGCTTGTGCCCAAACCTGCCCTCTTTGTTTCGGCAGCCCGGCTGTTTTCCGAATTTCTGAAGGCCGGTTTTCAAACGTTTGTTCTTTCCACGACCTTCGGCACCTATTTTCCTTCTGTGCGGCTCCATCGCAGGGGCCGCAGACTTTGGGCGCCGGAAATGTGCTGGCTTCGGTTTTGCCGGTGCTCGAGTTGCGACGGGCACGGCTTCGTCTCGATCCGAGGCATCGAATCGGGGTTCTTTCCAAACAGCGGGTGGTTTCTCTCCCACCGCTGAAGTCACAGGATCGTCGCCGACGCTTATGTACGGCGTGTTCCCTCTGCGGAGTGCGGCTCCACTTCGCACGAGGGTTTCAAACTTCATCTTGGAGTCAGTCTCTTTGCTCCTCGAGCTGTCAGTTTCGAAAGCGACGCTAGTCTGCCCAGCGAATTCGCAGTTTCGAGCTGGATCTTCCTGCACAAAGAACGTGCAACTACCCGTGTCTTTCGGAAAGACAACGGTTTCATCGGGCACTCTCCCCGCAATATCGGGTACCCCTTCGTCTAGAGGGTTCGGCCCCGACATCGTGATGGCATCCACAACCGGGATGTTATCTCCATCCTCAAGCTCCGCATCACCTTTAGGATCATCGTCCTTCCAGGTCGGAAGTGGTGCGCTTTCGCACAATTCTGGAGGTATTTCCTCCCTGATTGCGGATACTTCCGGCTCTTCGCCTCCGGAGCTATCCTGGCGTTCCTTTATCGTCTCAGGGTTAACACTTAGGTCACTATACCCTTCTCTCGCATTTTCCTTATCTGATGAGGATTCCGCCTTCAACCATCGTATCTCGAGTCGCCTTTTTAGAATCTCAAGTTCAGCTTTGCGTGCTTTCTCTTCGCGCTCCGCTTTCGCTCGCTCCCTTTCTGCCTCTGCCTGGCGGGCTTTCTCTTCTCGCTCCGCTTTCTCTCGCTCCAACTGAAGTTGTCTCTGAAATTCTTTCTCTCTTTCTCTTTCAGCCCTCTCAGCCTCTTCTCGTGCTGCCTGTCTTGCTCTCTCAGCCTTCTCGTTTTCTTCTTTTTCTTTCTGCGCAACCCACTTTCGTAGTTCGGCCCCTGAGAGGCCCAGCTGACAGCCCAACGCTACGAATTTCTCTAAATCCATGATTGCAAATGTATCGCAATCTAGCCACAATACTCTAGCCTCTAGCTAGGTAGTGGAATCTCGGTGATACGAATTCGGTTGATACGAATTTCGTTGTGATACGAATTTTCAAAATTCCCCGGCCAAAATGCATTGTACGCAATGTAAAAAAATTCGGATGATCCGTTCGCATTTATCACCCGGTGCGGGTGATACGAACACGCGAGCCGCGAGCAGATGACTGCGGCGTGGACGGGAGGCGGGAGTGTTTGTGCGGCCGTGTGGCCTTGGTCGCACGCAGGCACAAAATCATTAAGCGTGAACTGCATGGAGCGTTTTCTGCTCACGAAAACGCGCCGCGCAAGCCACAGGCGCGCTGACGCCACCGCGAATACCACCCGCATGCGGCGCGCGGCGCGGTAAGCCGCGGCAACATGGCGGCGTCAACGGCCGCGAAGTAGGGCGGGTGGCTCGACCGACCGCTTCTGACCGCTCTTTAAAGAACAAAAGAAGTTGCTTATGAATTAAGGGAGCTGATGAGTCTGAAAACGACACTGTAAAGCATCGTCCGCGCGGCTAGGGAAAGCGCCTATCAAATATCCGCCACCGTGGTAAGCCTAAACATCACCGGCGGAGCCAGCGGGCTGTCCGGAGCGCTTTCAAACTGCCGCCATGAAGAGCGTGCCTCCCCGTTGGCGCAAGTCGGCAGGCTTCTCCCACTGCCGCGCGCGTCGCGCGTCATTTTACGAGCGATGTAAAATCTGACATGGGGGCGAAATCGTCAGCGCGGGCGTCAAAAGAACGCGCGCGCAAACGCCGACGCGCCCGAATGGCATGCGGTTCAGGCTTGAGTTCGTGTGCGCGCGTCGCGTCGGCGATGAGCGCGCGTTCTTTTGACGCCCGCGCTGACAATTCAGCCCGGCACCCAGGCGCCAGCCTCTGCCTCGGTTACCGCTAACTGCATTGGGAGGAGCCTCACGACTTGCGCCAATAGGGAGACGCGCGCCTCAGGCTGGGCCACCTCCGCGGTGGAGATTTGGCGTAGATGACATTTTATAGTGCTTCTCCCATACTGTCAGCTCCTTTCCCGCATGAGCAATTTAATTTACACATTGAGCTCCGTTTTAACAAAAGGTTAGAAGCGGTTGCTGAAGCTACCTGCACCTCTTCGCGGCAAGAGCCGACGCCATATTGCCGCCGCCTGTCGCATGCGCAGCACATTTCCATTTTTTCTCGTTTTCTGATGATACGAATTTTCGGGTGATACGAATATTTTTGCCGCCCCTTGAGATTCGTATGACCGAGATTCCACTGTATATGTACACAGAGAAAGTTTACAAGAGCACCAACTTATGAAGGCAGTAGCAACCTACGCCAAAAAAGTTCCAGGCTCTTTCTCCTCCCTACCGCTCACATCAGACGTCCTGTCGCGGACGCCAGAAATTGTCACCCGTTTCCTTAAATTAGGGTGCACTGCCAGAAGATATGGGGAGTCGACTCATGAGAGCCAACAAACCCCACCGAATCCACAGGGCACAGGTGACAAAGGGGGTGGCCGTCTGATGTGCGGCTTTCGCCGACCAGAGCGGCAAGAATGAGCAAGAGCCTTGAACGGAAAACACAGCACAAAGACCTATATTTAGACAGGCAAGTTACAAACACAAGCACGAGGTAACGGATCGATAATTATAGGCAACTTAGATGGAATTCAAATACAAGAAACAGTCCAATTAGACAAAATGATACAAACAGGCGCGTTAACAAATGAATATTACGAATCGGAGCAGTTAACTAAAAGAAAATGAACAGTTCGATGCATATGAGAGACAGAGTCCCAGCATATTCACCGACCGGGCCGGACGATGCACCGCTGTCGGAGGCGAGTCGGCTACCTGGGAAGCGTGGCTTCGCTGTAGGCCAGGCCGTCCGAGACGATCACGGTCATTCGTGGCCCGGGAGCACGTTGGAGTCCTCCAGGGCGCGGGTCGCCGATGGTGTGATGTACAAACTGACAGGTGCAGTTGTCAATCACGACGTCCAAACGTAGCTGGTGGGTTTAGGTGCGGCTTCTCTTTTTATAGGCGCGCCGGCGCGCCGGCGCGGAGAGGGAGAGCACAACACACCACGCGCCCGCCGCCGTCAGCGAATAACTTCACTCTTCTCCCTTCTAGAATCATCGACGCTCTTAAGCCCTGGCAAGGCCACGCGCACCTCCTCGAAAGTACTGGAAGCTTCGACGAAACCGGAGCGGCGGGGGTTTTATTTTTGTTGTTTTCTTGCCGGCGAGCCGGCGGGTGATCGCGTTACCGTCTCTTCGTTCGAGAAAGTTCCAGCCCTTTCTCAGGCCGAATAGAACCGAACTGAATGAATCGGACGACTGAAGAAGAGTTAGGCGCTGTACAAAAAAAATGAAAAATCTATACGATACTTTTAGACGTCGTACGCTCGAGTTTGTGACAGCCATTCTCTTTTTCGTAGCGTATTTACACGATTGTAGGTCGTCCCTTTTTTTCAAATTTGACTATCCAATGTTGGGGGGTCGACTTAGAAACTTAGAATCGAAGTCGAACCGTTTACCGCAAGTAACGGCAAGAGAAACAAGAAACCGGGGGTGCTATGAAGTGGGGACATCTTTGCCACCTCGTTCCCATGGTTATGGTCTAAAGTGTGAATCGCATGGGGCGTTTTCTGCTCGTGAAAATGCGCCGCGCTGCTTCTGCCGCGAATACCACCCGCATGCTGTGCGCTACGCGATCGGCGGCGGCAACATGGCGGCGTCACCAGCCGCGAAGAGGTGCGCGTAGCTCCAGCGACCGCTTCTAACCGCTCTTTAAGATATCACTGAAGGCACAAACGAATACGTTTGTGCAGGAAAGGAGCCGATAATGTGGTCGAAAACGACCCCATAACGCATTATCCGCGCCGCTAGGGAAAGCGCCAATCAAATATTCGCTACCATGGTAAGCCTAAACATTTCCGGCGGTGCCAGCTGAAGAGCGCGCCTCTCCATTGGGGCAAGTCGTCAGGCTCCTGCCACTGCCGCGCTCGTCACGCGTCATACGGAGGTAGAATGGTAGAGCTGGTAGAACTTAAAAGCAGTAGAAGCTGCTGCGCGTGCGGAATCGTCGACGCGGACGTGAGAAAGTCGCCTGCGCAACGTCGCCGCGCATGAATCGCGTGCAAAAACACGTCAAGAAGCATTTTATTCGTCTTTAATAAACAAAATGAGTATTAGCGAATCCCTTGATTCAATGCGCGGCGCTAACGTAGCCCAAATCGTATCACATTGTTCAGTGCACTTCCGAACGCGCTGGTGGGAGGTATCACTCAAAAGTAAATCGCGCGCTGCTGCTGCCGTCAGCCGCCATGTTGTTTGTTCTGGTATCGCGCGGCAGTGGCCGCTGCCGGTTGCTTCGATGGTTGTCATCTCGCAACGAATATGTTCTTCCCGCTCAACCCACAGCGCATGGTTATTCTGGGTGCTTATAAAAAAGATTTTCTTTTTTAACATCTACCGCGCATACCGCGAGCGCACTGCTCTTGTGGGAGCATCGATCATTGATGGTACAGCCGCCGTGTGGGTGGATGGAAGAGCTTCTCTTTGTGATACAGTTTTCTAGGTGGCGCTCGCATGTGTTTTTTTTTTTTTTGAGAGAGAGAGAGAGAGAGAGATGCAATTTTTGGGGGTCGACCTACATTCGAGTCGACTTACAATCGTGTAAATATGGTAATTATATGGCTTATTGTAGTGAGGTTTGCATTAAAGGTGGTGCCAGTGTTATTCTAAAGCGGCAATCTTTCGAAAGAACCAAACTTGCATTTTGTCTTAATGGCTGCTTTAAGGTGGCCATGAAAATAAAATCGCGATATTGAACTCTTCAGCAATGAATCGGTGCACAACGTTTCAGGATGCAATAAAGAACCTCAAGTGGGTGTAATTTAATTCGTAGCTGTCTGCTACATTGTGTGTCACAACCATGGTTTAGGCATAGTTGGCCCTCGGAAGAACTCAAATACTGTGCTGTGTTTGTTGTTTGTTGAGACCTGCATTTGCCCTTGATGCACCAAATTAAGGTAGTCTGAAGGAAAGTGAATAAATCTTTGCATAATTTCAAAGTACTGCTGTCACCACCCAAAGATAGGCTGCAGCTTGTCAGTATTCACTTGCGTGCTTTAATGATTTTGTGCATCCTGACTACAATTTGCTGCTCTTTTGGTTGTCACACTAGTTTTATGCATACCTGTGAATGCCCGGACTTTTCGCGGTCACTTCTTTGACTTCTTAAAGGCCGACTACACTCAAAATTGCTACCTCTTGAAAACCTTCATATAGTCTGCTTAAAAAGACTACAAGATACGAAACATGAAAGCTGAAATATGCGTGTCCACGGTGCAAATGACTATAAAAGATTGGAGATTCTGAAAGCGAAATTGAAGGGAGCGCGGCCAGTACGGCCAGGCTGAAGTGACGTTCCAGCTGGCCCAGCCGGTGAGAGAGCGGCCGCACGTGGCTGGCCGGCCGGGCAAACCTGCGGGCAATGCTTCGCCCTCACCGCAGCTCTAAGGGAAGCATGCCCTGTGGAGCTCGACTGGTTCTCCTGGCTGGCCAATAGGAAAAAGCACAGGGCCGGCCGCAATGTCACTCCTGCTTCATGGCTGTTTGCACAATCCGTCAGCAAGCACAGCGTCACCTGTGATGGAGCTATTTTTAATTAAACACTTATAACTAATTAACAATGCATTTCACGGGGTTACCAATCATGTCCCAGATGGTTTTGGTGGTATGCACTGTGCGTTCAAAGTAAATTTGGCCGAGGTGAAATTTTAGTGCAGTTGGCCTTTAACGGGGAATCACCTGTTAACATTCTTATAAGGCTTACTATACTTCATGACCCACGGATTTAAAAGCCATCGTGCACCAATAGGAAAAGCTTTACAATTGCATATCAATGTTCACCACGGGCTTAGTTTGCTTATTTTTTAGAGATATGTCACTTCTGTACTGAAATCACAAAATAAAACTCTTGCTTGCTTGAAAGGTAAAACTGGTCAAGGGAAAACTGGATGAACCAAAATGCATTTCTGGTTTATTTTTTATCTCATTAAAGAAGTGATATACTTATAACAGATGCAAGCTAGGCCGTTATGAACGTCCATATGTATTTGTAAAACTTTTTCTATTGGTGTACAATGGTTTTTAAGCCCAAGGGTCATGAATTAGTAAGTCCCACAGGAGCGCGATCAGGGGAGTTCCCCCCTTAAGTTGATGTTATTGCAGTCTCGGGCTGGTGCTCCTTGTCATAAGGAAATGACCATAAAAAGTTCAGGTATGTACAGGTACTTCCAAAAGTAGTTCGAATGAAGTTTCGTGACTATCGTTGAATCTTCTATTAGAAGGTGGCTTTCTGGCAGCCATTATAAGTGCAGAGGCAATTCACCAGTTCAGATCTAACTGCCCTAAATGCACAGATCAGGAGGAAACGATCTGCTTGAAGCAACTCATTTCTGCGATAATTGCCTGTTCTGATTGCTTTCAATGCCTGTGGTCCTTCCATCCACTGCAGGCTGGAGCTGGAGAAGTCCTTCGAGCAGCAGGCCTCCCAGGCAGTGCTCGACTTGACCGGGGACGACGACAAGTACCTCCGCAAGCAGAAGAGCGCCCTCAAGTGGTCAGTATGCACAGCGCCTCTGATATTCGGAACTTTGAAGTGTCAAATTGAATAACATTATATTTAATTCGGGGTCGAATCGTGGATCGGTATTCAAGAACTTTGAATAAGGAGTATTTTCAACATGGTGCAGAACTAATAAAATACCAATGGATACTCCATAGCACACAGCAAAACCTTTTTGTAGTAAACTGAATTTCGTCGTATGTTTGAATTTGCTATTTCTTCGGTAAGTTTCAGTAACTGGTAAAAAAAAAAGTTTGGCTGGACTAAAAAATTCACCGAAAACCTTTGTGGGATGAACGAAAATAGCAACAAGCATAAATAAGTGAACTTTTAGCTTAGCTGATGATTCAGAGGCAACTTCAATGTCAGAACTACTAGTATCGAGCATCAGTCAACGTATATAACTAGTATTCATTGTGCATTTTCTATTACATGTCATTGCTATTCTGGCAAATAATAGTCATCACACTTCTCTCGAGTAACAGTAGCAAAACAGGTCACAGATGTCAGATCACGAGCTTTCATTTAGTTTCTGGGAAGGAAATGCGTGTAAATGCATGTAGGAAACAAGAAATTTTTTGTCTGATTCTTGACTAAGAAACTGGGCGAAGAAATTGTAAGAAATCGGGCCAAGCCTTTTAAGAACTGTACAGGCACTCCCCAAATTGTTCCTACTAACACGGTGGCACAACTTACCCTTCGCAACCCTTTACGCATGCGTTCCGCTTTTAGTACTGAAAGCACATCAGTTTTACATTTTGAGCATAGTATTTGCTCCACTAATGTCCACACACAAATGGATGGTGCGTAGAAAGATGAGGGTAGAATCCACTAAGGGCATCACTTTACACCATATGCCTTTATGCATCACTTTAAGCACCGATATAGTGATCTCCAATATAGCGAAACTGTCTTCATGCCCATTGATCTCCATGTACTTGTTTAGCCTCGGTATAGTGTTTTTTTTTTTTTAAAGTTGCAGTTTTGTGGGTACTGCTTGAATGAATTCCACCTAGTTTTTGCAAGATGTCCTTGTGGCTACTTGAAAGGCTTGAGGCCGCTCGTTACAGTTCAGAAGAGGCTAGTTGCTCTTACAGCTTCACTTGAAATTTGGTTGTGGTTCTGCGAAGCAGCACAAGTCTGCTGCATTTTATTTAGTGGAGGATTTTTTTATACTAATGAGGGGAGTTGTTTGCTGTATATGGTTTCACCAAAACAAAGTTTCAGTTGATTGTCATCAAGCATCCATTTGTAGTTTCGAATGTAAAAATATTTGAAGTATTCTAATACTGCTGTCTAATTTTACCCCGAATTTAATATTCGCACACACATGTTGGAATGTGATTGGATCAATGTCCTCTGGTAAAGGAGACACTGCTTCATTTCTACGCTGCCATTTCAGGGACCGAAAAAAGAAGCGCTTCGTGCGGGAGGGCACTGACGACCCAAAGAAGAAGAAGATCCGAACGGAGAGCGGGGCCTGGATCCCTGCCTCTTACAAATCAGATGTGTATCCTTGCTGCTTGTTTGTGATGCAAGTGTGTGCATGTTTGTGCCAAGTTTTCAAGCACACCAGTGTATTTAGCCTCCGTCATTAGAAAACGGTATTTGACTTAGATCGACCACAGGGGCAGCAAAAAGGGTTACTTTTTTGATCGTTATTTAGCTGTCATGCTAAAAGGAGAAGTGGGGCCTGTTTAGTGCTGGTCCACACTACTGTGTTTTATGAGGTTTTCTTATCAGCAGGCCTTCTTTCTGTTTTTGCTAAACTCCCTCGCTTGCTTCCTGGCATTGCGTTATGGAACATGAAGAGATCTATTTGAAGTTAGCTTCTTTATTTGTAAATTCATCAGCAGTTGGCAGCGCCATTCTGTATTCAAAGTTTCAAAGTTTGTTTCATAAATAAAGTGTTGTGTATTACATAATCTGCGTATACAAGAGGAGGCCCCAAGGTGAGACACCGCAGGCAGAACTATAATGCAGTGGGGCTTGGAAGGACGGGTGTACAGAATGAAGCAAAGTTGTATTTTGTCTTTGTGGCCTCTTTTATCTTTTTATGGCATAGTTGATGGCCTCTTCCAGCAGCCCTGCTAACTCTGCATGTATGTTCAAACCAGGGAATGTGATTGTGCTTGTAAAACAATGCCTTTGTTGAGGAGTCTTTTGTTGAGAAAGGGGCCTTTTGAGGGCAAAGCCTTTTAAGTGTAGCAGGTGTCTAGTGTCACATCAGAGTTTGTCACTGTTTCCCTTGGTAACCGAGGTTCCACATGACTGAAAGCTTTGGTGAATGTGGCTGTGTTTTTGCCAAGCCAAGATCTGTGAAGCTTTAGCATGGGCAGTCTTTCACAAGAGATACAAAGCCATAGCAGATGTTTATAGGCCACAAAAAATTCGAAGCTGGAGCTTGACTCTCGAGCTCACCAAAACATTTTTTGCCAGAAATAAAGTTTTTGCCAGCTGAAATTGGTTGCATTCAAGAGTTAACCTTCTGCTTTCAATTCCTTGTGGTGTGTGAAGTTTTTACTGCCCTACGAATTTTTCATAAAGACTGAATAACAGTGCTGCATGACTAGCTGTCACCTGGAAAAGCTTCGGGTCTATTCAGTGTCCCTCTATTTCTGGAACTGGTTCACACAGCGGAACAGTTTGATTCGTAAATGCCAGCATGTACATTTCTTTCTTCGATTTGCCAGTGCTATGGGCAGGGGAGGGTAGAGGCAAAAAAACAATGTGAGTCACATAGTGAACTTGAGCAGTGCAAGCAATGAAACAATTCGGAAATAGCATACAAAAACAACAGACCCTTCTTCGGGTTGTTTATAAATGGCACCGCCAATGGTGGTCGTTCCTTCAAGGAGAATTCAGCGTTGTTGTGGTATCCTTTGAAAGCTGAAAATTATTTGCGGGATGCTTGTGGGATAGCAGCTTCCTTGACTGCAGTTCCCTCCCAGCTACAAGCAGTGGAGGAAGAAGGCACAAATGGATGCCCGGGAGCAGGACAGCGAAGGCGACAGTGAGGGTGAGGATGGCGGTGGCAAGATCAGCAAGCCCAAGATCTCTGCCTGTGGTGAGTAACTCCAGGGAGGGTGTATGAGGTGTTGCCTCTCAGCTCTCACGTCTATGTGTATCATTGCAGGAGTGCTTGCATTTAGTGGCAGTAATGCTTTACCAGGAAGAGTTAGTTTACAAACCACCATGAGTGCTGTGACTCGATTGCACGAACATAGGTGGCTGTGCCTTCAAGGGGCCATGAAAACAAAATGCAGTGGAACCCCGATTATATGTCCCCCGGTTTTACAATGACCCACTTCACTGTGGTCCCACCAAACTCCCCATGGAAATGGTGCATCAGAAACCCTGGTTATACGATTCTCAAGTGCACGCGGTCCGCTTTGTACGAACAGCCGCTTGCGGGGATAAAGCAGCATTTTTCCCGCCTTTTACACAGCTTCGCCGCCTCATCCTGACCTTTATTTCTTGACTGCCGTTTGACGCTGCCTGATATTCAAAGGCACCCAGCCTGCAGCGGGCCCGACCTCTTGCTGAACAGACTCAAGCAAGCAGGCAGATACGCGGTGGCTCAGTGGCTGTGGCGTTGTGCTGCTGAGCACTAGGACGTGGGTGTGATTCCCGGCTGTGTCGGCCACTTTTCTGATGGAGGCAAAAAGCAAGAACACTTGTGTGTTCGAGATTTTGGCGAACGTTAAAGATGCGCAGGTGGTCAAAATTAATTTGGAGTCCACCGCTACGGCATGCCTCATCACCTGTGTATCGTCAGCATGTTATACCCTGCAATCAATCAATCATCAAGCAGGCGGGTACTGGCAGGCAGGAGCTTTCAATGGCTCCATGTGGCAGCAGAGCACCAACGCGCCAACCGCGGTAAGTCAAAGTCCAGGTAGTCAGGGGACCACCAATTTCAAGCTACCATCGAGCCAACAAATGTGGAAACAAAGCCCCCACTTTCCTCCCCCGCTTGACCCCCCCTCAGTGTATAACTTGCCTGCGGTCTTGGACACACTTTCCCCTTTTCCCCTCTCGTATTGCTTGGCCGTGTTGGCCTTCCCAGCGCACCTCGCGCGCACGAGGCGCAGGGCTGGTGTGCTAGTGCCGACACTAGAGGGGAGGCGCAACATAGGTGTTTTTTATTTCTGTATTTTTTGTTTGAAACTTGGGATTTAAGTTAGGGGTTTGCCAATCACGTGAGAACACGATAAATATAGCGATTCAAATAAGTTCCTAGCCCACCTGTCACACGAGGCTGTCGACTGGGGTGGCATTTACCTGTGCCCTGATCGTACCATGCTTTTGCGCGGTCCCTTGAAAGTCATATTGTCAGGGTTCCACTGTACAATTTCGTTCATTAGAAAGACTGCTTTGTCTCGATAACAATGACGCTAATTTAATCGCAAACTTAAAACTAATATATTGGAGTTAAGCAGTGGTGACCCCCAGCAGCTTCCTGGTGATTTCTCTGTGATGTCAGAGAACCTTCTTTGTGTGATTGGCAGCTGCAGACCTAAGCCACTGCCGGGGAACATAACTGGGTGAATGTATTGGGGCCTCTCGCTGTGTTTGATCGTAACACTGGGATGCTAACAAGCAGTTAAATTGATAAATATGTTCGTAGTGCTGGCCGATATTATGTCACTCCTGCCTATATTATGCCACTTTAGCACAAAATTTGACCATTTTTCAATACCTTTTTTGTTGTTGTTGTAAAGGGGCCATGAAGAGAAAATACAACTTTGTTTAATTTGAAAGAACTAGGATTCAGTATCTCACTCAGCTCCATTACAGCCACAGAAGATGTTTTTTTAACGAAAAAAAGCAAGAAGTATTTAAAAACTTTCAAATTGCGCGCCACAGTGACGTGTTACGAGCAAGAATGACGTCATACGGGCCTACAATAAAACATGATTTTCAGTGCGTTAACGGGACGTTAGCATTCAAGTGATGCGGTCAAATGGAACTAGAGGCCCCATTACAAACGTCCAGACATGTATCGTCGTGACAGGTCAGTTAGGCGGCCGCCAATCGCACAAACAAGGTTCCGTGACGTCATAGAAAAGTTGCGGGAAATTGGCTAGGGGGTCGCGACTGCTTCACACGTTTTCTTTCATATCTCCGTTATTTGTTCGAAGATTGCGATGATATTGGTGTCATTGTTATCGGGACTAAGCAGTCTTTCTAATAAACACAACTTGTATTTTGTCTTCATGGCTCCTTTAAAGGAGTCTTCTTTGGTGGCTGGAATGGAGCTGAGTGAGTTGCCAAAGGCTGATTTTTTTAAGTTGAACACAGTTGTATTTTGTCTTCATGGCCCCTTTAAGGAAGTTGAATCTGATTAAATCTAATTACCAAGCATCCTGATGTCTTCAATGTCTGCTTTAACTTGAGATAGAGTTGGCGTTAGACTAAGGTTGAAATAACATCATTGGTGTTGTGTGTGGGGTATATGGGCAGTGTTGCTAGCCACTATCTGAATTGTTTGCAGCTTGTCTACGGGTTTTCCCACTCAATTTAACACAATCTCATCTAATTTAATCCAGGTGCCAGCACATTTAATCAAAGTGGCAACCAAATTAATCCCTTTGCCAAGCAAATTAATCCAGCTATCAGAACAATGTTCAGGAGTGTTTTGTGCGAAATTAGGCAGAGCTTTGCGGACTTTGTTGCGCGTGGTGTGATAGAAACATGCTGTTTCTTGAGCCATTAAGTGCAAAATATCGTGTGCGCACAGTGCAATGTACATTTACTAACACGCACAGACCGTTGGTGCCGTGTGCTGATGGTCAGATCGTCAGAAGTATCATCTGCTTGCGTTTTGTTACGCCAGCAGATTTTCCAGTGTATTTTTGGAAAGCGGACGACTCTTCTGTCATGAGCAGGCGATATTTCTGACGATCTCGCAGATGATATTATTATGATATACCGGGTGCGCGAGGTTTTCACACTCAATTTAACACAATTTGAGAACAGAATATTGGCGTCAGGCGCAACGGAATATCTCTAGCAAAATGAGACATATTTTCACCAAACTTTGTGAAGTACTTCTATTATGCTTTATTTCATTATTTACTCAATGAATCTTTCATCGGCAGCAATAAGCGATTCGATTCGGCTTTGCAAACGGCTGCATGCACGGATCAGGTGCTCCTTAGAGATTTTAGACTGAGTGAGAAATGGCGGCCCTTTGTTGGCCTCTCTCTTAACGATGCGCCAGACATAATAGTCAAGCGGATTTAAATCTCGAGAACTAGGAGGCCACAAGTTGGGAGTGACAAGGTCGCAGAAGTTGTCAGCCAGCCACATGCAGGCGGTGTGGGCAGGAGCCGACTTTTAGGGGCGAAGCTCCTTAGGGCGTGGGTCTGTCCATCCTGGACGTATGTATGTAGCCACCTCTAGTTTAGTTCTTGGATTGTTTACTAGATGGCGTGGCTACCTCTAGTTTAGTTCTTGGATTGTTTACTAGATGGCGGTACTTGTATATGATGAAAAGATGCGCTTGGATTGTTTACTAGATGGCGTGTCTACCTCTAGTTTAGTTCTTGGATTGTTTACTAGATGGCGGGGAGCGTTGTAATAAAATCCGTTCGCTGTTGGCGCGCGCTCGGAGTCGCCCGATGGATAAGGCTGCAGATGTGCGAGCCCGCGAGGCAGAAGCACTCCGTGAAGCTGCGCGACGCCGCCGCCAAGATCCTGCCGTACGAGAGCGGGAGGCCGAAGCGTGTCGTCTGGCTGCGCGACGACGCCGCCAAGATCCCAGCGTTCGAGAACGAGAGGCCCAAGCGTCACGGCAACGGCGCGAGGACCCTTCCGTACGCGAAGCGGCACGGCTGCGGTGCGAAGAGGATCTCCAAAACGTCAGAGAACGGGAAGCGGCGAGAAAGCGCGCGTATCGGCAGGCAGACCCCGATGCAGTGAGAGCTCGTGAGGCGTCTGCAAAACGCATCAGGCGAGCTCAGCCCCAAGGTGCCGACGCGCGGTTTAAGCGAGACTTTCTAGACGTTACGTTCGGACACAGATGTAGTGGGCAAACTTTCACTGAAGAGTCACGGTTTTACCGATGATTTCCCCTCAGGAGCTTCGCCCACTCATCATCATTCACCCCGTGGATATGCTGTGAATTTTTTTCTGAAAGACATCCGGTCTTCATTTTGAAACACTCTCTCTCCATGGCTTCACAACGGTGGCAAGCGCACATCCACGTAAGCGGCAGCCTTAACGCGGAGTCCTGCAAAAAAGTGTGGCGGCATGACGTCACCCTGATTGCGGACAACGGATAGCACCACCGCCGGAGAAATTAAGGAGTTCTGACAATGTCTGACCGCTGGCTGTGCTTTTTTCCTTTTCGCCAGAGATGCCACGTCACCCCCACCACACATCAGTTCTGTCCGCATTTTGTAAACGAAACACTTCGCTGCTTTCAGAAAGGTGGTAATTTCCAAGTCGCTGTGGTGCGCGGCCAGGGCGACGAGGAGTGCAAGGCGTTTCATTTCCTGCTTCAACTTGCACACTTCCGTCTCTGAACAAACTGTGCAGTATGAATGATAAGGGGTCGACGAACAAAAAGTTGCACGCCTAGTTGCACATATATGATGAGGCTGCTGGTGTCTGGCGATAGGGAATGGCGTTCTGAAATACCTCACGTACCCAGTAGATATTATATCGACTGCGAGAGGGCAGTCGATAACTCGCGTCAGAAGTATTGTCTGCTCTTCGCGTAACGACGTGTTCAGAAACTCCTTTGATAAAAACGCATTACTCAAATGCCCTTTGCATTCTGATTTTCAATTATTGAATGCTTTTCTGCAGTGTTAATTATTATTTCTAAATTATAATATCATCTGCGAGATTTTCAGAAATACCTATAGCCTGCTCATGACAGAAGTGTCATCTGCTTGCGTAAAAATACACTGGAAAATCTGCTGGCATAACAAAACGCGAACAGATGATACTTCTGACGATCTCGCAGACCATCAGCACACGGCGCCAATGGATCAAACGAGACCACTCTCCTGGTCTGCAGGTGTTAGTAAATGTCCATTAAGCTGTGCGCATATGATATTTTTCGCATAATGGCTCAATAAACACCACGTTTTCACCACACCACGCGCAAAAAAGTCCGCAGAGCTGTGCCTAATTTCTCACAAAACACTCCTGAACATTCTTCCAATAGCGGGATTAATTTGGTTGGCAAAGGGATTAAATTGGTTGGTACTTGGATTAAATTCACTGGCACCTGGATTAAATTAGATGGCACTCAGATTAAATACACTGGCACCTGGATTAAATTGTGTGGCGTTTGTTGGATTAAACTGAGCGGGAAAACCTGTGGTATCTAGTAGTGCCACAGTCACACGTCAATGCTGGCAGACCTCGTTTGAACGGAGGCGTTGCGGCTGCGCCAAAGGACTTAGCATAAAAAAAAAAGAACTACCACATGAGAAGCAGCAAGGTCATCGTTGTGTTGATGACAATGCCATGTGCAGGACTAGCAAGCTTTGTGGCAACAATTGGGTTTTATCGGTTATGGCAACAAACAGCATGGCAAATGAACATAGTTACATGTACAACAAAATGCGCTGCAGGAGCGAACTAAACTAAACAAAATGTGCTGCAGGAGCTAACTAAACTAAACCGAGGGTGAACCAAAGTGGTCTTGCCTACAAATCAGGGCAGAGTCAACTAACAGCGGAAGCATTTTTCGGTCAAGCATGAGCAATTTTAGTCTGGGTCAACACACATCAACAGGCAAAGTGAGAACTAAACAAAAGGTAAACTTCAGTGGCTCTGCCCGTGTATCAAAGCAGAGTCTGCATATGGCAAAGGCTTCGTTGTTGGTCGAGTGTCAGCAATTTTAGTCGTCTGGGCCAACACACATCAACGGGAACCCGACAGGTTTGCCATGGACTGTCCTCAGATGATGCAGACTCGCTTGCGAAACAAGTTAGGTCCCACGCACTAAATCTTGGCTTCAGGGGGCCGGAATGAGGTGTTCAAGGAGCAAGGGAGTCCTCTGGAGTGCGGTGCCACTGTGTTACGTCTTGTTGCATGCGGGTGTCACGAGAGTGGCCTCGAAGGGTGCCACGTACACGTAGCTGCTGGGCCACTGGGTGGACCCTGGCACCATGGCGAGGTGGGCTGCCCTGGCAGGGTCCTTCCCAATGCGAAGTGCTGGTGGTGGCACAGGGAGGCGGGGGTGGCATCTGGGAATGCGCATGAACTGGTTCCGGGGCGCCAGCGCGTTCCACTTGAGCGTCAGCCTGCAAGTGCAGTGCCAACAGCGCATGCGCAGCGCTGAAGTTAGACGTTGGGCTTGGCTGCCTCAAAGGATGTGATTGATTTGTGGGGTTTAACGCATGACCGCTTCACAGGAAATGAGGCACAACATAGTGGAGGGCTCCGGATTAATTTTTACCACCTGGGGATCTTTTAGGTGCGCCGAAATCTGGAACAAACGGGTGTTTTTGCTTTTCGCCTCCATCAGAAAAGCGGCCACTGCGGCCGTGCCTCAAAGGAGAAACAGAAGACTAAATTGTTTAGTGGCTCAATGAATGCACTTTTCTTTTGGGGAAGTTAATGCGTAACGTGACGCAAGTCTTTGGTAAAAAAAAAAAAATTTCCGTGGTGCTAGTTTTTCACGTCAAATGTGGAAAACCGTCATGGTCTTGCTACCAGATTAAGTGAAATGGTGGATGCTTATCTTTGAACGTGATTACTGACGCTACTACCCTAGTGAAGTAAACGTGGTAGATTTGTGGGGGCTTTAGAACTTGCCGAAAATCAGGAGCAGAGTTTTTATAATGTATCAGGAGGTTACGTGCTTGCCATTGAAGGTGCAGGCTGCCAAACTGAGCAAGATCAGACCTGCCCGTAGCTTGTGGGAGAGGTGCTTACAGGGATGCAGCCGTTAAGCAAGTGGTGCAGTGGCACTCCTTAAAACGAGCGTTCCTGTTGCGTTTCTCTGGTTGGAAATAGGGATGAGTGGTTTGTGCAAGCAAACACGGTAACACTGCAAGGGTCCTTTCTTTTCTTTTTTTTTTTCTTAGTGCAGGTTCAAGTTGCATTGCATGCAATGTAAATGAGAAATAAGGAATTGTTGCCATGTCTAAAATTTTTGCTGGGCTAACATTTGGTTCTGGCATTTTACGACAAGAAAACTAATCTACTGCATCAGTTGTAATGGCCTTGTTCTAGTTCTCTTTCCATGGTGGCATTAATGATCGTGGCACAAAGAGACCTCAGAGGCGTTTAAATCCTGGGTGGTGAGGGTGAGCACCGCATTGCATTCCTGCTGTGGTATGGTCAGGGCACCATTAACTGCACGGCGCTACTTTGTGATATTTGAACTCAGTATGTTCAAGTGCCTGAAAATGTTAAATTCATTTCTTAATAATGCAAATTTAGCCTGTTGGATTATTGTCTTCCTCTACTGAACAAACTAGCACACCCCCAGTCTTACTTCCCTTTGCTGAAAGATCAGCTTTAGCTTACTTGAGAATGAGTGACGGTCGAGTTTCACGTAACACGATGTTAAGAAATGTACACCGCAGCAGGGAACTCTGTGTTCACATTCAGTGCAACGTTGTGAAACTGCTAATTTGACTGTGTCAAGTATGTTAAAAATTTTTGGTTAGGTGAAAGTGGGCTGCACCCATGTAAGCTTGAAGTGTGAAAGAACCGTCAACTTAAGGTAAAACGAAACAAAAAATTTTTCCTTCATTTTGTGCTTACTAGTGAAACAACATAATGCATATTATGATACATGTTGGCCATAATCACTGGGGCACACACACAGGCTTCAAGAAACACACCAAGGCATGGGTGTCGGGAGGCGGGTGCAAAAGGGGCTCTTGCCCCCTCCTCCGAGCCCTCCCTCTAACCCCACCATTCAATGCATTTGCCCTCTTCGAGACAAAATCCTGGCGACACCCATGCACAAAGGCCCGTATAAGACTTCTGTTGTGGGTACTCTGTGCTTGACATGTCTGTATATTGCCAAGGATGGGTTACAGAGGCCGCATTTAGAGTCTCTCTCCACAAGCTCCCGTCATGGCGGCTCAGTGGCTAAAGCATTGCGCTGTTGAGCTCAAGGACACAGGTTCGATCACGGCTGCGATGGCCGCTTTTAAGATGGAGGCGAAAAGTGAGAATGCCCGTGTGTTGAGAATTTGGTGCGCGATAAAAACCCCAAGGAGGTCAAGATTAATCCAGAGCCGTCCACTGTAGCTTCGGAATTTCAAGCCCCGTAATTCTGACTTTCTCCGCACGTGCAGATCGGCTGGGCAAGCGGCACAGCGGCCCGGCCCGCCAGAAGGGTGCCAAGCGGCAGTTCAAGCGCGAGCTCAAGAGCAAGGAGGAGATCCTGAAGGAGCGCAAGCGCAAGGCCCGCCTCAACTACCATGTCAAGAAGAAGCACCGCGAGAGGGCCGCCAAGAAGCGCAGGGCCTGAACACGGGAGGGGGCTGCTGTACAAATACACGACCGAGTCTCTGGACCACATTTGTGTCTGTCTTTGTACCTTTACTCCTGCTGGTTACACTGCAGCTGCAGAGAGACCCCCCACGCGATGCAGGTAGCTCAAGTGAGAGCTTCTGATTGCTTGCTCAAACGCAACACAAGGGGCAAACGAAGTCGTTCGTGCGGGAAAAAAGCTGAGAATGTGGGCAATAAGTGCACTGTAAAATGTCATACACGCCGCTTAGGGAAGCACCCATTAAAAAAACGGCTGCCGTAGCTACAAAATGTACGCTTGGGAAGAAGTTGCGAAGTGTAGCTCCTTTTTTCACACGGGACAAAATATACCCCATTCAATAATGAACAGCCTAGATGACCTTATAATCGCTTAGTTGTGCACAGGCATGGAAAAAAGCACCAACACATGCATCACTCTAAAAGAACAGTGAGATAACAATGCATGCGTAACAGGCTGAGTTTACGCGTTGCGGCATCGCCGGCCCCGTGGCGACGCAAGTTTCGCCGTGTCAGGCAAAAAATTTTGGTCGATACTTCTGGTCGCTTGCTTTCGGGAAGTCACGTGATGCAAGTAAGGTGTTTATTTTTTAGTAAAACAATAGTATAAACCAAGAAAACTTATACAACATCAACGTTGTTACAATAATAGGCAGTTTTAGCACATCGTTACCGTGTTCACGGTACCATTTACCGTGTTTGCGGGGGTAGACTGCGCAGCGCAAGAGTTAAAGTGCATTCACACTTGCGACGAAAACGAGCAAAAGCGACAGAAATTACGTCACTTTGTTGCGCGACAACCGTTTTTGGCAAATGGTCGGGACCTCGTCGCGCGGCAAAGTGACAGAATTCTGGTCGCTTTCGTCGCAGTGTGAACGGGCCTTACCGCGAACAATAACTTACCGGCACAGGCTTCACCGTCGCCAGCGCTTCCGGTAACACAGTAAACGGTAACACAAACACGGTAACGTTATGCTAAAACTGCCTAATTACATTTAAAATCAAAGATTGTGAGAAGCCTAACTCAAGCCTATTTCGCAAACAAGCAATTGCAAGATATCACGTGACTGCAGTGATAATGCAATGTCGTCTGCTCAACTTGGCTTCCGGAGGTACATACCTCGCTCGCAAACAACGCTAATCAATGTGCATCAGTTGCGTTACCCATGGATGTTCTGGCATATATTTCCCTGTGGTAAGTGGTAAGTACGAGTCATCACCTTATTCTTTTTGCACTTCTACTACTACTCCGCCCAGACGATAAAAATTTGAGTGCGCAACTGAAAAATGTACCGCATTTTATCTGCACAAAGATGCATAATTGGCGAAGCTAAGCCAATTAATAGTGTTAATTGCGTGACTGTAGACGATCGGTACCTTTAAAGTTCGTAAGGAATGATTGAAACGAAAGACAAAATCTTCAAAGCACTTAATTAAGCCTGCTTACGTCCTTTACTGAAGGCGAAAGCCTGGCGATACTTGTTAGCAACTCCTTTACTGCAACATCGTATTTGCGTATCCTTCTTCGCATTCGTTTCTTTGTCTTGTGAGGCGAATTACTTCGAGTGGCTTCTTCTCTGCTACACCGTGTTTGCGTCTCTTTCTTCTCTGCTGAGCCTAAGGACGTGGGACCAATCCCGGTCGCGGTGGCTGCTTTTCTGATGGAGGCGACAAGCGAAAATGCCTGCGTGTCGAGATTTTAGCGCACGTTGAAGATCCCCCCGAAATAAAAATTAATCCAGAACCATCCACTACGGCGCACCTCATAGTCCAGGTGTAGATTTGGCGCTTTAAACCGCAAAACGAAGCAACCAAACCCCTTTCTTCATTTTCATTTCTCCGCCTAACAGCTCGAATTAATGCTTTACGTATGCAATTTTACGCTTGCAGTTCACAATTTCGGGAACTTTGGGAAGCGGGAGCATCAGCGCCTCGAAGCTCCCGATTCCTGGCCAATCCCTTTCGTGATATGGGCCACAGGAACAACACCAACAACCACCGAGTTTGAGTAGCCCGTTCTCTAGCAGAGCGAGAGAGAGAGAGAGAGAATGACCGTCTGTATGAGCAATAAATTACGAGTGGCGTCCTCATTTCCGGACCCCACTGAACCAGAGAAGTGAACTAGAGAACTACATGCCGTTCGGCCTTAGGGGCGCATGGTTAATGTTGAAGTTGTCTTGGCGGCTAATTTTCATATAATTTGTTTTGGGGTAGTCTTGATAAAACAAGTTATGGCCATTTTCTGTAAACATTATCCCTCACAGACAGCCATGTATTCACAGCAGACGAGAATTCTGTAACGCTCACAACTTCACTGCGAGCTAATTACGACAAGTACATGAAATGCGGTGTAATGATAGTCGTAGTAGCAGCCAATTTCAAAATGATTTTTTCTAGATGCCTACATTAAACTGAGCTGCAGGGCATTCACGAAAAAGCTGATTTTGCAAGAAGATTCAAAATTCGTTAAAACGGCTCTTTCGATGGACACAAAAAGTTTCAGAAATTAGCCATAGGTAGCTTCGCTGTGAAATTATGGTACAAAACTTCATGAGTGGCAAATCTGCCCACCACACAATCAAGGAATGGACCACGTACGAACAAGGTGACGCGGCCCCCATCAAATACGGCATACAAGGCATAATACCAGAATGTGAATCTGCAATTCTGGGTTGACGTCTGCAACATACATTACACACGCTGTAAATTTTGTTCCACATACCGTATTTTCACGCGTATAACCCGCCCCTACATATAATCCGCACCCCTTTTTCAGCCCGCCGGAAAAGAAAAAAAATCCTTGCGTATTGCTTGCACACTTGATACAGGAAAGGCTGCACCAAAGCTACTGCTCAAGCACCACATCACATACTGTGTAGACAGAAAAGGCGTATATTTGGCAAGTAGAATACGCTGACTGCAAGGCGAAAGTCACAATTCACTCAGTGTAACTACCCTTGCTAAAGCTATCACTTAAGCCGCAGTCCTCACTGTTGTACACAAGTCACCTTCGGTTCTATCCATGTTGTTTGTGATGCAGCGATTTGTGAAGCTTTGTTCAGCTTCATGCGCAGTGCCATGACGTTGCAAAAAAGGAAACACCCCACATATTATCCACACCCCTACTTTACCACTGAAATTTTTGCAATTTTGGTGTGGGTTATACGCACGAAAATATGGTATGTAACCGCACACAACTTTGTGTTGACTGCGATGCGCCGACATTAACCAGTTGCAAGCATGCACAAATTGCCGAGGTACGGTCGCGAAGCGTAGTCACACAAGTTAACAAGTGCGTTCTTGGTACTAAAGTTATGGGGCACCATCCATGTTTAGTGGGTGGGGAACCGCTGTCGACGCAAACAGTGTTTTAGACATGCTGCTGGTTTGTATAGGTGGCAGCACTTGTCTTGACGGGGAATGGCAGTCGGATTGTACCTTGAAGGGGATTACAATTTGTTATCTGTCCACGGTTCCCATAAACAATGCTGTTGGAGCAATGCCCAAGCAAGGGATAATTTTACCATAATAGGAGCAGGGAGAATTCGCCAGCAAAATGGGTCATGGCCGCGTATCTGCTCCAGTTGTTGCAAATGTCGACAAAAGGAGATAGTCGACTGCCGCTCCTGCCAAGTAAATGCCTCCCTTCTCTTTCTTGCTCACCTCTCATGCTGTTCCTCTCTCATCTCATTCCTCCCAAGATAACATGAAAGAGGTTTGCTCAAGTTGATTTAAATTTACCGCGTTCCATTGCTCCAAGTCGGGTGCCTCGATGCCAGCACTGCCGTACAGCGGAAACGCGCGTGAATCAAGTCGCCCTACTGCAACGTTTATAGGTCCACGTTGCACCACTCCACGAGCATTCCAAGCGGAATGTGGAGCCTATCTAGTGGAACCTTTCGTTACTGTTGCCGTTTGATTACTTAAATGCCACCAGAAGCGCGGGCAAGAGCAGGACAGCTTTCTTCAGTTGATGTAGTATTTCCTTTGCAATTGCAGAAACCAAGCATCCCTAAATTTTTTAATAACGAAACACTGCAAATATCACTCATGTATTGATTTCCTGCCTTATATTTGCGTAAAGTCTTGTTCTTGTTCAACAACATTGACAACTATGAACGTTGCCACCGGACTTGGACATTTAGATCTGGCTGTGGGTATATATAAGACTATTGCGCAGCATCTGTTTCACTTTGGCCAGCTGACTGAATTGAATGACAGACCGACAGACACAGTCAGACCAAAATTTTCCTGTTGAAGTAGCCCAAGAAACATGATAGTCTTTAAAAGCTCGTAAAAGGTGTTTCGCGACAGGTAAAGCTAACGCTGCAGGGCTGCTAGTAAAACAGCCGCCAGTGAAAATTACAGCAGAAAACCTTTTGATCTCTGTGCCTATTGTGGAGAAAAAAACATTTTCAAAACTTTCATAATTGTTGTTGCTCTGAAGAACAATAAATGCATTTCTATTATTCCTGCACTCGTGTAAATTTTAATGGAATGAGAAAAGGTCTCAAACAACCACAGTCACTTCTTGCGAAAGCTCGCATAGGTCTCGAGTTTTTGTTTTTGTTCCTTTTTGAAGTGTACTGGTAGCGTTTCAGGACACTGGCATATAGCTCGAGGGGACCCCTTGCCGAAGACAAAGCAGTGGGCGGCACAGACTCGGCTCAAGTTGTCATGGCCGAATTGCAAATAATTTTTCTCTTTGTAACTAGATCACTTTACCATCAATTTTAACCTGTCTTATTTGTCCCACTGCTTCGTAACAGGAGCAAGCATACCAATGCATTATAAAAGCTCCGAAGCAATTTTTTGCTTCGAGTGTAAACCACGAGCGGGAACAGTGGATCCACTGGCCACCGTGGCACTGACATTTGATAGCGAAAGGTCACGTCAGCATGGGATGGGACTGACTTGTCAAGTTGAAACGAGGTGAGAGCATTTAGATTTTTCGCCGATAATAATTTAGAAGTGCAGAGCACATTGCTCTCAAGCTGAAGGCAGCAGCAGCCATGAACAAGCAATGGCTACTATATGGCATGTCCGGCACATTACATTATTGCTGCTTGCATAGACAACTGAACAGTCACAAGCTCAGACTGTGAAACTATCTCAAACAGTGAATTTCAAGAACTGTCCTTACACAAGTGCCACGACACCAGTTTGAATTTGGCCCCATTGAGGATTGTGCTTCACACTAGAATGCAGTGCCACCACCTTTTTCTCTTTTCCTATTTTTGCAGCAGCTAAAATTTTTCTCAAGGGTTACCACTTTATCAAAAGTAGTGCACACGTAAAGCACAGCTTCCACATTCAAGGTAGTGCATTTGGGCCACTGAAAAATTACCACATTCTACCCATGTTTAAAGGGAGCACGTGAACAAAATAAACACTGTGACTTTCGGTGAAGTTTCTTCCGAGAGAAACCACGCCAAAGTGCGAAGCCCGACGTCCGTGGAAATAGCAACTTTATTCGTTTAATTTTTCAATTATAAATACACACACATGCACGCACAATGTTTACCTGCACACACACACACATCGCCTGCGGGTAACACCAGCTTTGTACACTACAACGTCCACACAGCAGGGGCCGTCGTAAATTGGCAGTTATTTCCCTCCGACAATGCTCGACACGCAAGCGGCAATCTGTACATGAATACAAACAGGATTATACAACACATTCCCGCCATTCCTCTCAAGCACGGGCTTCCCTGGCTCGAAGAATGTCTATTGTTTAGACTTGGTGCCTGTGCATTGTCCCTGTGTCTGCAGTTAAGGCAGCCGCACCTCGAGATTTATAGTAGTAGCAAATAGAAAGCAGTCCCATGAATTCCGTCGGGTCTACTTTCACTGAGCGTGAAAACTTGAGTTTGGTTGAATCACATCTATTTTCTCCTTTCTGAGTAATTAAGCAAGCAAGGCTTCCTGCGCCATGGCTTTACAATGTCAAGCCTTTTCTACCGTTGACACTTCATGTGTGGAGTCGCAACTTCAGAAACATTTCTGAAAGTTCAAAAAAACACTGCCGGCTGGTTGATTCGGATCCTCTGGTGTTTTTTTTTGCTCGCCGAAAGTTTAACGCACTTGGAGGAAAATGAAAAATGAAGTCTTTTCCCGGCAAAGTTCTGACTGATCAATGAGAAAACTTCAGCACCACGTGATGACCTCGGCAATGACTTTTGCGGAACGGCATTCCGTCCCCAATAGAACACGCTAGCATTCTGATCTAGGCCATTACTTCTCGCAGGGTCTTGTAGAGACAAAGCATTCCCATGATGCTGTCACGGCCTAACAATGTGCATCTTTTGCACTTGAGACATTGCAAATGTGGAAGTGGCAATACTGCGCTTAAAGGACAGTACCAAAAAGCCACGCACAAAAAGCTTACATTCCAAACACCACCTCACAATACTATAGTGACACCAGTGGTGCGCGTGCGAGTACACTGCAACAGCGAGTAAAGAATCATTCGAGCCAAGTCTAGCCATAGCTGGAAGGGTTTCAGCACAGCAACCTTTTTGAAACCTAAAACAGAAAATGGGGGAGAGAAAAAACTGAACAGAACATAGGTGTGCAAATACATGCAAGAAAAGGGCAGCGAATTGGAAGAAAACTGGTTGGCATGGTTACTGGTCTTTAAGCTCTTGCATAAAATTAAAGAGAGGCAAGAACACTGGCTGAATATTGTTAGGCATTGGAGCCAATATCGAATTGAGACTACCTGTCAACTTGGTTCCGCCTGTGCACTGATTATAGAAACGACACCACATTTGACACTTTCGTCCTGGAGAGCCTACCCAGTGACGCCGAGCGACTTCGAAATGGAATTTGGCCGCTCCCCACAGAATGGTTGCAGTTCCCACTCAAACGCAGCAATGAGCCGCCGAAACAATGATTGTTTGAGAACAGCGGGTGCATTTCGTACAAAGTACCACCATAGCATTCACCGTAAATTTTAAGTACGGTAGAATAGACACGTCACTTGCCTCCCGTCAGAGGGCGCAACTAGCAGCAAGACACAGACGCCGCTTGCTAAGATTCCTTCAATTCGTATGTGGCAAAGCTTTTTAAGTCAAATCATTATGCACGGTTGCACTAAAGCACACACAAGGATCAACGTACACGCATGCACAGCATCGCTGAGTCCACGGAGTCACTGTTACCATGGCAATGGGAATTCCAGAATGGTGATAACAGCAGTAGCAGGAGGCAAGAACACGACAATCCATTGAGCACTTCACCACAAGCAATGCCAAATAGTACAGAGCTTGTTAATCAAGGCCAGTAGTCTGACCACAGCCTCACTCTTTTTTTTCTTTGCCTGGTGGCAAAGCTTTAACTAAGCGGCATAGAAGGAACTTGGAAACCATCAAACGAAACACAACAATCAAGCCAACAGGCTGCAATTTGTGAGATAAACAGGAAAAAAAAAAAAAAAAAAGGAAACAGAACGAACATTTTGATTTCCCAATCTGCTTTTGAAACTAGACACAAAAGAACAACATGCTATCAATGCGCATGCTTAGAACTGTTTAACTTGTGTTACGGAGTCTCTTATCTTTCACACAAATTCAACAGTTGTTAGTTTGCGCATGGTGCATGTGTGTTAATCTTTTAATTCCAGTCTTGAAAATGTTGCATGCAGCCGAGAGGTACAATCAGCTAGCCGCAATCCTTCCTAGCTTCGGAACAAAAAGAAACTAAGCATAGAGAGCAAGGGGGAAAAAAACGAACACCTGAAAGACGTTGCTATGAAGAAATGGAGTAGAAAGCCCTTGCCAAGTAAAAGGACTACCAGAGAGCTGGCTGCCATAACAATGGAAGCACCACCAAACAACCAACAATTCAGCTTTTATACACTGTACAAAACAACGAGCGAACCGTGTCGTTACCTACCAATTACCCAATTATTTTCTTCCCACCAAAAACGACAGAATTGGCTAAATGGACGCTGCAAAGAACAGGTAACACCGAGAAACTATAGCGTCCGTGTAGTAGCAGAAATAGCAGAGCGCATGAGTGATTTCACAATGTCGCCGGCAGCGATGGACCGTGGAACACCCACACACGCCACCGCACGTCCATACGATGCAGGCGTCCGTACAATTACCGCACATTTCCGTACAAGTCGGCAAAGCGTTCAGAACACATACGTGACTATAATCTTGAATGGCATTTTTTTTTTTTTTTTTTCCTCCAGAGCTTGGGACATCTGGTGACTGACAGGCAGTCACACGCACGCACACACGGCTGTGACTGTTAACAGTTTACAACGTAGTTGACTGCGTGAAGTGTGCTCACAACTGAACTAACCAGCGACTTCCGGCGTGTCCAAGGTGCAAGGAAGTCTTCAGCCACTCCCTCCATACATCGAAGCAGGAATGCTCCATTATTCGTCGCACCCACCAATGCTGGTGTCCCGAATGTGAAATCAACATTCGTGAACTATGGGAGCAAAAGTTTGGTGGCACCGCAACATCAGAAGAACCAAGAGAAGAGTACTTCTTGATGTTCAATCACTTTTCATCGACAGAATGAACTTTCTCTACGGTCCATTCCTCTCTGACAATTGAGTTGTTTTTACTGTGTTTACAAGTTCGTCGAGTCGTCACAAAAGACACTGAAGGGAGATGCCCAGGAGAACGTCCTGCACACACAACTTCTTTGAGTCATTCCAACAGCCACGTGACACCTCTGAATGTGGTACTTGCACGTATTTACCTTCCAAAAAGTTCACGTGAGTCAGATGTGACAACAGTCATGCCTACCAAGGACTCACAGACGGGCAGAGTTTAAGGTAATCAGCACGTGCTGTGAACACGCGCTGTTGAATGGTCGCTGCCAATCGTTCATTCATTATATCAATAACTCTTTGAGTTCTTCCACCAGGTCTCACTTCTTCATCACGCCCAAGGTTTTTCTCGTCCCGTTTACATGGTACTTCACGGAGTGGTCTTCTCTCTCCAACGTGGTTCGTGCTCAGGGGGTGACTGGGCTACCACCGATGAACGTACACCGCAGCAAACACAGCTTCCACGTGGGTACCTCCACACATCCACACCACAACTGTAGCACCTCGTACTCACTTCACTTCACACGGCAATGCCATCAACCAAACTGCGGACACCCTCGGCACACCACTCGAGAACTTCCCACGGTAGCGGCCGACTTCCTGATCAAGGGCGAGCCTTGCCGCACCTGACAAACTGGAGACATATGACCATAGCAGGTGAGCTGTTAGACGCAGCACTGGGTGAGTCGTCGCACGTCTCGACGGCGCAACCTCGCGCAGCCGCTCAACGTCGCTCCCCGACAGCGACAGATTCGTTGTTTCTTCTGGTCACTCCGAAACTGCCGCTCCCGCATCTTGGTTAGCCTCACTCAATCTGCACCTTGGTGACGCTGGCCGTGTCGAGACACTCGCAGTGCTGCTGCGGCTGCATGGCCGACGCCGAGGGCAGGGCGTTGGGGCAGCAGGGGCGGTGGGTGATGCGGCACTGACGGCAGTAGTCCGGCTCCTCCGAGGGGTCCACGTGGACCTCCACGGGCGCTGCCAGGGTGCCTTCTCTGCGGAGGGAACGGGGCAGGTGTGGCATGGGACGAGGAGGAGGAGATAACGTAGAGGAGGGGAGGGGGGAGAACAGTTGATAAGCGTGAGCAAGCGAGGTCACAGCAATGCCACGAGGGAACACAGGAGGTCTGGTTGGGGGACACCACCGAGGGCAGTCACTGTCAGCACAGCCGAGCAGGAGAAAGAAACGCAGGTTCCAGAGAGTTCGAAAAGGAAGCGGTGAGAAGTTAAAAGAAGCAAACTTTCATACGTGCAAACCTTTCAAAATCAACGAGACAGTTATCAACGTTTCTTAGATGGAGCAGCATGAAAGACTTGCACAGATAAGCAGTGCGAAACAAAATGACTGAATGCGTGAAACAGGAACGTTGAAACGAGCTGCCTTGGCTCGTTTTGGAGGAGTTTGGGAGACGTGCGCCGTACCTGTAGCCGACGATGGAGCCGGCCAGGGCGCGGGTGCTGGCGGCGTCGTCGGCCAGGCCGGACATGTTGGCCGAGCGCTCGCTCAGGCTGACTGTGGCCGAGGCGGTCTCGCTGTGGCTGCTCAGGCTGAACCGCTTGTTGGACGACACCTCCGCCTGCACCTCCAGCCTGCGGGATTCGCAGCGGGGAGGAAATGCCACCAGTTATAGTGGGTGTCCCCTCACTGAGACTGGCTACTGTCATGCATGCAGACTCTCAATGTCCATACACATATTAGTGGGCGGGTACAAGACTTACTGGCTACATGCTTTGTAGCCACAGTAAAGCCAAACAGCAGTGAGCCTGCAAGCATACACACCGCTTTGTTACGCATTATTAAAAGTCCTCAAGGGGCACTCATGAAATTGCCACACAGAACTCAGTGACGAGTGGTCTTGACAGTTCGACTGTCTCTTATAGTCTGAAAAGCTGGTCCCTTATCAAAAAACACGCATTGACACAACGCCTCCAGGGACAATTTTGAACAACCACAGAAGAATGTTGCGGCACTACAACTCCCACCAGTGTGAGCACACGGTGTGAGCGCAAGGCTCACTGGTGCGAGGGCAAAGCTTACCAGTGCGAGTGCAAAGCTCACCGGTGTGGTCACAAAGTTCCCCAGGGTGAATGAGTGCAAAGGCTCACCGGTGCGAGTGTGCGCTGGCCGAGGCGATGCTGCCCGTGAGTGAGTGGCCCGCGAGAGCGGTGTTGGAGGCAGCCGCGGCGGCGTCCAGATGCGAGGCCAAGCTGGGGCTGCCCCCAGACATGCCCAGGGAGGCCGCCTCGCCAATGCTGGCCGGCGCCCCGCCTCCGGCCGTGTCCAGGCTGGCCCCATCGGCCGTGCCCCCGGCCAGTGAGCCCCCTCCAGCTCCACCTCCACCGACCCCTGCCCCCTCGGCCTCCTCGTCGAACTCGATGCGCACGCCGGACGCCGAGGTGGTCACTCCACAGCCGCCCGAGCGGCACAGAGACACGGGCACCACCCCGTAGATGTAGGCCAGCAGGATGGGCACCCCGATGCCTGCACGCACGAGGGAACGGGTTAGACTCGCACAGGGGGAACACTGAACAAAAGCCCCCCCCCCACTCACACAACATCCTCACATGCATCTATTACCTGCTCAATACGGCAGTCCACACGCTGTCCTTCTTTTGCAATACGCCACTCCCAAAAGGGTAGAGGACAACTGTATTGCATAGCTGAAAATGTGCTTTCCATGATTTAAAATATGTGAAGAACAGGGGAGAAAACACGGAATGTTTGAAATGGTAAAGGGCGATTGTTTGTTCGTCTGCCCAATGTTCTCATAGAAACAACTCTCCGTGCGTGGGGGGAGAGGAGGGGGAGGGGGGGTCTTGCTATCTTCCGAGGTACGTCAGGCAAGGGCAGTTGCGGTTATCACACGAGTGAAAATGGAACACAAACTAAAGGTTGCCTATTCTTTCCTTTTGTATCTCAAAGTTAGACGAGAGCACGAAGCACGCGCTGTGTCAGATGGCTAATTCGGTCTTGAATATCTTCAAACAGTGTGAATACACAGACACTAGGGGAAGTGTCTGTGTATTTACAGTGTTGCTCGAAGACGTTCAACCAATACCAACTCGCCCAAATGTCGATCCTTGTGATGCGGTCTTTTTTCTTTCTTTCCTTCTTTCTCACGACCCTAAAACGATGCCCCAGCTGCGCCGGATCAGCGGGCCCACCGAAAAACCGCACCACAAACTGTGTTGTGCTTCGGCCAACCGCGTTTTAAGCGGTATGCTTATGCGTTGAGTTCTATGGGAGCCAAACCGGTGGTCACAAAAACCCGTGTTATATCCGGTCCCGCAGTATAAGCAGTTACGTTATAAATGGTTTACACTGTACTTGATATAAAATCTGATTGAGACCCCATCTTACTCGCTTCAACCTGCAACACCTTCTAATGCTTACACAATCTTTGCAAGGACCACCACTCACCGACGGCGATGCCCGCAATGATGGGCGACACGAGGAACGAAGCCACCACCCCGCTGGTGACCACGAAGTTGCGCTTCAGTCGGCTGGTGGTGCGCAAGTCATACTTGGAGTGCAGCTGCGAGCATGGGGACGGGACAGGACACACACACGATGCTCCAGTTTAGATCCAGTAACTCAAGGAACGCAGAGACCAACTCTCACAGCCACGCTAAACAGATTTTCGAATTGGCAGCGCAAACAATTTTCAAGCACTTTGTTTAACCAACAAATCTACGAAGATCCCACAAGGGGGTCGGATGAGAGGCCTTGCAAGGTCAAAACACCTCTAGTAGTAGTTTTTAGCACACCATTCAAGCGATCAATGTTATGCAAGTGTTTAGAGGCTCCAATGCAATAGTGATACACAATAGCTGTGATACTGGCCTCTTGACAGTTGCGAAATCAACACAAATATAGAACCCTCTTCCCCAGGCCTCATTTTTTACACTATCCAACCATTTTGCCTGAATGATGGGCTGCAGAGTCGAATCCCGGCCACTCAATCATCACTCACTTCACTCAGAGAGGGTGCAACGGCGCTTCGCTGGTATTTCTCAACGGCAAAACTAGTGAGGGGACAGCTGTCTTGCAACAACCTTCAGAAGGGAATCGGCTCGAAAGCCACACTACTGATCCGGCACTTCTTGTCTTTTTGGTGTTCGTCTAACTTCAAGCTGGTTTCCTTCCAAATGTGTACCAACTCGCACAAGTCGGAGCCATTCTGCCTTACAACAAGCACACGTATCAGGAATGGGTCTCATCACAGCTTCGGAGTCCAGCTCGACGCACAAAAACGTGCGCACTGCACACCAAACTACCATGTCTCTCTTTTATATGCTGAAAGCAGCACCTGAACTCAATGCCACAATGTGTACCAGACGCAGAACAGTAGGGTGAGTGAGTTAAGGCTCATGTCATTGACAAAACAACGTCCACATCTAAGGGCTTTTGAAACAACATACAGCATATGTATAGGAAAGACAAATGGTACAACTGAAACTACCCAAAGATTCCTAAATAGACAGTTTTAGTTTCACGTACGTAGAAGATTCACGCATGCAGAGCTTTCATAGATGATGCGCGCACATGTTCAGAACGCAAAGGTTCGCCGTAAGTCTTATGAACGTATGTGAGATTTCTACTTTTATGTAGTGGTCTTTACGTAGCTTCCGTACGTAAAGTTCCCGCCTTGCACTGATAACAGCTTCGTCGTGCATTCCTAAATGCGATATCGTGTTCTAAGCTGTTGATTTCGCCTTCAATTTTCCCATTGTAACCTTCACCCAAAGTTTCATTCGAGAAACAGCTTTTGTTTTTGAGATAGAAGGGCAATGTTTCAGCTGTTAAGCCTGACAAAGTAGCGTTTCTCATCATTATAGCAACAGGCTCACGAGATCACGAGTGGCTACAGCAGTGTCCATGTCAGTTAGTAGATGGCAAGTTTGGGTGGAGGCGCATGCACCCACGCGCTCTACGTGAGGCGTATGTGTAACTATAAGGGTTTCAAACTACATGCGTGTGAGCTGTGTATACTATTCATGTTTGTGTACGTGAACTCTGTACGCAAGTGAAACTAGAACTGTCTAATGTGTAACGAAACGTGTGCACAGGCTTTCTTCACCTTTGTCCCTGCCACCCCCGCCCCACTCCAAAATGCGGTTGTTGTGTCAAACCTGCAGTGTCGTGCATGGTAGCCGAACGCCTTTAGCTGCTCAGCCACTGTGGGAGGGAGGCGAACCTGGAACTGAGCGCAGGTCTTTAAAAGGATGCGGAGACACGGCAGCCTCCAAGCAAACTTCTATGTTTCAGGTGTAACGTGCTCTTTGAGAACACTATAGTACAATGGTCCAACGAAGGGAGGCAGCAGCATGTGGCATTTACTTGACGATATTGGGTAACAATGTTTCAATGCTAAAACGACTCCAATATCTAGTGACGAGTAGGTCAGAACCAGAAGCGACTGCCTGAAACTCAAAAAAGCGCAATCTAAAGTTCCGCACTGAACTCTTTGGGAACAAAACGAAAGCAGGTCCTGCACTAGGGAAGCAACATAATCGGCAAAGGTAAAGGTTGATTTCACTCATTTAGCATGAAATCGCACTCAGGTATGCCAAACTGCTTCAAGAGAGCTTTGTGCCGAGTGGAAAGGTTTTACTATAGAAGGTGCTTCAAATGGTTACAAAGTTTGCCTGGACTGAAAAAAGGCTACCCTGAAAACCCATACATAAAGAAAAATATGAAACCAAACCCAAACCAAACCACTAAATCTTGTTGTTCTACTTACTAAGAGCATTTAATTAAACTCAATTTGTTCTTTAGCGAAAAACTACACAGCGCTGATGTGGCGGTTCAGTTTATGTTGCAGTGCCGTCTAAGAACTGATTTTGCCACAAGCAGAGTTTTAGCAAGCCAGAAGATGAGAAAAACTGGGATGCGACACTGGATTTCTCAAAATCTTGCACTACCTAGTTGGCATTCTCTTAAGCAGTAACACCGAACCATACAGCTTTTTTCCAGAAGAAACACTGTGCTTAATCAGACTTTCTTCTGATTTCAACAGCAACCACAGTTTCACTTCTGTCCAATCTACTACAACGCGCGTGCCATTCCATACAGACAGACAGACAGACCGAAAGACAAGTAGACCGTCTAACTGATAGGCCGACAGACATGCAGCCCTTATTACCTTTCGTCCAACCCAAACGGGGATGCCGATGACGATGGCAGGCACGGCAATGCCCGCGATGAGGGCGATGCCCACGGGGGCGCCCACGAGCATGCCCAGCTGCCAGAGTATCTTCTTCTTGCGGCTCCAGGGCTTCTTGCCCCAGAAGGTGCAGCCCGAAGGGCTCAGGTAGTGCAGGTCCGACACCTCCTTCATGCACAGCCAGCAGAACTCGGTGCCGCACAGCCGGCACGTCATGTGGTTGCACGACCCGTCGTCCATCTTGATGATGAACACCTTGCAGCAGGGGCAGTGCTTGATGTCGTCACCTGTGTGCAGACATCGCCACCATAACCATTGCAGACGGGTCCACACAGATACACGGTGGTATAACGTAAGCACTGAAACTCTGGATGCAAGTTCTGGAGTACCGCAGGGTCTCGTTTTGCGCCCACTATTGTTTATAACTTGTATGAATGATATTTGTACCCATATTTCCTCTTAACTATGACTGTTGCCCACTCAAAGGCCGTAGCAAGAGAATCACTCACGCTGGAGCCCGTCGTCATGGGGGAACCCAAGTGGGGCACCCCCCGGGCCACCCCCAGCCAAGGTGGCGGGCCGGGCCGTACGCTGTGCGCGGGCGGCGTCGCACGTCTGGTTGGGGTGCCACTCCTGTTTGCAGTGGTAGCAGAAGGCCGTGCTGCAACCGGGGCGCTCGCAGCGCAGCTTGGGGCAGCTGGCACAGCCGCTCGCTATTACCACGTACCTGCCATGTGACCACAGGGTGGGGGGAGAGAGAGAGAGAGGGGAGTGAGAGGGAGGCGACGGTCTGCTTTTGCTAACATCATTTAGATATCATCACCGTTGGACTAACTGCAAGACGTAGGTCTACCACATGTACAATCCAAATCCATTCTTTAACCCCCTCATTTTTCTTACGTCATCCCTCCGTTTAGTTATGCACTTTGCCAACTCCTAGTCCTACATCTTGATAGGCACTTTGTTACTCGCATGGCCTGCGAACTGTCGGTCTTCTGCATTACATACCTGGTCAAACTGTGCTTCTTTGTCTTTGTGAGAGTGTGTTCTCGTATGTGGTGGTTTAGTCTAAGGTGTCAGAGTCCAACGGAAGAACGCACACCCTCAGAGCAATTTTACAGTGCCAGAAACAGGAAAAAGATGCACGTAATGTAAACATCTGTGACAACTATTGAGTTTCAATTAGAATATACGTGTCTGCATGGCTTATGCAGGGGTGAGACAGCTGAATCATATTTTGGAGCAGAAGAACCTTGATTTGGAGCAGTTAACGACATTTATTATGTCAGCTTACGAGCTAAGGAATCACGTGTTTGGCAACTCGTGGGAGGGGGGAGTGCAATTTTTAACCGGTTTTGAACGTACATAACACTGAAACAGCCTTTCAATAGAGTTTTTGTCTACCAGAGTATCATAGGGTATGAACTGCACTACCTTTTTACAAATTATTTTTAAATTCTTAGGTTCTATGCATAAATAGCGTATGGAGGGTCGCTGAAAATATCGAATAGAAAAACTAAGCAATCATAAGGCATTTTTGTTAGCCGAAATTAGTATTTTTGTAATCCCAGACTTGGCTTTACACACAAGTGTAGAGCCATGACAAAAGTTGCAGGAAGCGAGGTGACAGTCGTCGCACCCCACCAGCCCTCCCATTTCAATTGCCAAGGTGCACGCCCATTACGATCGAATTTGAGTAACGTTGGTATGTTTACGCACCTCCCTCTTGGCATTAAATTTCACTTCAGGTAGATGAACCATTATTACTAGCGTGCAATAAAAGCTTGTCCAACTATAAGACACTGCTCCAACATTTTCGGCGATGTAGCCTGCGCAGCCACATCTGCAGTGTCAATCGTCCCATTCCCGCCGCTCGCAAGCTCGCTGTCAAACGCAGCAATACTCGGCTTTTTTATAACACCGCAATGGGTTTGAAATTTCACTTCAAGCACGCAGCACTGCGCCTCACACTCAAGGCCGAAACACGGCAAATTTGCGGGCACCGCGTTGTTTTTGATTAACTCCTGTCTTTCGAGTCACGCAACTTCCCGCAACAGATCAAACGACTGAATGCAAACCCAGCTGCCCTCCATAGCCAAAACCATGGTAGAAATAGGCAAAGAGCGCTCTGCCTGATGAACCACGAGGAACTGCTTCGCCCGGCGGCCATGTTTTACAATCTTAACCACACCAAGACGGCGGCGCCAAGTAAAGTCGTTCCTGAGATAGTTTGTCGCCTCAGTACACGTAAGCATTTTTTCTGCAGGACTTCGCAATGATTTTCAATGGGAAAACTTTAAAAACTCTCAGAATATAACATGTGCAACCCTACATTGTGACTTTCGAAAAAACTATTTTGGGGACATTTTTACTATTACATGCTCAATCACCTTCACAAACAGCATCACTTTGGGTCTGCTGGAAAATTATGCCGTAAGTAAGCACATAGGCGTGCGCAGAGTTCTCGATTAGGGGGGGCAAAGTCTTACCGCTGCGCCCCCCCCCCCCTTACAGCAACTCCCGACCTCTTCCCACTGAAGGCCTAGCGGTCCGAACGCAGTGCGAAGAGGGATGGTTATAAAATTTTTATTTCAATGCGATGGAATTGCAACACATACAAAATTTATTTCTGAGCAGAAATTTTTACTTTAATGTGTTACATTGGCAAAATATGGGCCAATTTGGCGCCCCCTTCAGATGATTAGGGGGGGCGGCCGCCCCCCCTGCCCCCCCTGTGCGCACGCCTATGAGTAAGCATTTTCCCCCACTGAAACTGACGGGAGTGTTAAAATCCTTGGCTCTCAGACGGTTTCGGAGCAGTTTGGTGCAATTTTTGCAATTTTCAAGCTTTTGGAGCAGCCTGGTGCAGGAAAACAAATTTGTATCAAAACTGCGCAATATGCGCAGCTGTCTCACCCCTGCTTATGTAATGGCACAATCTGGAGACCAAAAGATAAGGTATTAGCATAACTTTTAGAATGCAGAAGGACTTAAAACCCCAGCTGCAGCATACAGCCACAGCTCTCAACAAAAACGGTCGTTATGCCAGACACGATGCCCACAAATGGAAACATGTAGCAATTCAAGCAGGGGTAGTACGGGCATATCAAGGCTCCCTCTAGAGCATGGTTTCTCAAAATGGGTTCCACAGGCCCCTCATCAAGGTTTTTCAAGCCACTGATAAATTTTCCCTGGTTCCGCACTCGCCAAGTAACTTAGATGGCGAACCCTAGGTGCGATAGACCTAAGGAACCTCCATTACTCATGCACAAGTGTCAGTAAGCACATCTCAGTGCATAACATAAAGGCGCGAGCTGTGCAATAAATCCCGCCAGCAGCTTGTAGCCAGCCAGGCTCCGAAAACGGGCCACATGGTCAAACTATTGCACTTGAATCTCGGTCTTATAACCTCCATGCGCATTTCTCCTGTTTGGTGATATTACCCCAATGCGTATTTCTCCTGTTTGGTGATAGTTGCCGCTAGTGTACGCGCTCCCATAAAGTCGACATTCATGCGCAATGAATTCAAAAGCAAGCAAGCTTGCTTCCTTTTGAAATTATTGCACGTGAATGTAGCGCGAACGGAATGAAAAATGGCGAGGGGAGGGGGGGGGGTTCCTTGGCACTTAACGGAGCTTAGCAGGGTTCCCTGGGACCAACATGCTTGAGAACCCCTGCTCTAGAGGATCACTAGGCTACAGAAGGCTAAAAAAACATGGCATACAAACTCCCAAGGCTGGACGTATCAATGGCTTGCGTTCGTGTTCGTGTCAGTCACGTCTGGCCCGCAATGTTCACATCTGCCGCTAATAGGTTCAAGCACTGTACTGCACACCGAACTTGCTGGCTAGTCGACAGCTTCTCGAGCAGGTACTGTGTCTTGACCAAGCTCTGGCAAGGTCCTCTAGTATTTTTCTTTTTCATGATCAGGGGTGAGACAGCTGAATCAGATTTGGGAGCAGTTTTTGGAGCAGCGAAATATCGATTTTGGAGCAGAAGAACCTTGATTTGGAGCAGTAGAACGGCATTTATTATATCACCTTAGGAGCTAAAAAGATCAAATTTTTGGCAACTCACGGGTGAAAGGTGCACTTTTTAACTGGTTTTGAACGTACATAACACTGAAACAGCCTTTCAATAAAGTTTTTTCTACCAGAGTATCACAAGCTACGAACTGCACTACCTTTTTACTAGCCATTTTTGAATTCTTAGGCTCTATGCATAGATAGCATGGAGTTCCATTGATAATGTCGAATTGAAAAACTTCTTAGCGATCGTAAGGCATTTTTATTATCATGTGAATGCCAAAATTGTTATTTTTGTAATCCCATGCAGACTCGTCTTTGCGCACAAGTGTAGAGCCACGGCCAAAGCGAGGTCACGGTCATCGCACCCCACCAGCCCTCCCATTTCAATCCCCAAGGTGCATGTTCACTACGATCGTAATCTGAGTAACGTTGGTATGTTTATCCATCTCCCTTCTTTTGGCAATAAATTTCACTTCAGATAAATGAATTATTACTAGCGTGCAATAATAGCCCGTCCCGCTATCGAACACTGCTTGAACAATTCGCGGCGATGTAGCCTGCGCCGCCACTACTGCAACGATCGTCCCATTCCCGTCGCTCGCAAGTCCGCTGGGAAAGGCATCAATAACTCAGTGTTTTATAACACAGCAATGAGTCCGAAATTTCACTTCAAGCACGTAACGGCCTCACACTCAAGGCCGAAACACGGCGAATTCGCGGGCGCCATGTTGTTTTTGATGAGCTCCCGTCTTTTGAGTCGCGCCCCTTCCAGCAACCGATCAAACGACTAAATGTAAACCCATCCACCCCCATAACTAAAACCAAGGTAGAAATCAACGAAGAGCACTCTGCCTGAACCACAAGGAACTGCTTCGCCCGGCGGCCATGTTTTCATATCTTCATCACACAAAGGTGGCGGTGCCCAGTAATGTCGTCCCGGAGATACGGCACTCCAAAAATTGCCGTTTTTAAATGCGGAGCATTTCTTAGGCTCGCGATGTCACTCGTCGATGTTGTCGGCGCCGTCCACACGCTCACTGCGCATGCGCGTCGCGTCGAGGCGCAGGTGCGCGTCTCTCCCCCGTACCCTCCTCGCTCTCAACAACAGGTGCGGTGGTGCGGGAGGAGCGCGTGTACCCCGTGCGCTCCGTCGCTCTCAACAACAGCTGCGGCGGTGCGGGGGGAGCGCGTCTGTGCGCGCATGCGTTGTAGCTACCCGTGCGCTGCGTCGCGCTCAACAGTAACGGCGGCAGAGCGTGTACACGTGATAACGGCGTGGTGGGTGCATGGAAAGTTCGCGAGCTTGTGTACAGAAGTGTGCGCATGCGCGTCTCTCCCCCGTACTCCTCTCCCTCGAACGCGGGCGGTGTGTATATAAGCGGCGGAGCACGCGTTCAGAATTCAGTCAAAGGCGTCTTTGCTTGGCTTTCGCTTGACTTGACGCTTTGCTTGACGGCACCAAGCAATAAAGACAGACTTTAACTACACACTCCTTGCCTTCGCTTCTTCTTCATTCAATAAATAAGAATAATAAAGACGAAATAACAATTAAGCATTCCCAAACCATACCCAATTACGCAACATTCACGCGATACCCCCACCACTCTGCTACGCATTTACTCGAGTTCCCCCCGTGGGAAGATGCGGGCGGGTTTTTTTTCCTCAACTTGCACAAGCGGTTTGACGCCTCAGTACACCTAAGCATTTTTTCTACAGGACTTTGAAATGGTTTTCAATGAGAAAATTTTAAAAACGCACAGAATATAACATGTGCAACCCGACATTGTGACTTTCGAAAAAAACTACCTCGGGGACAATTTTAAGCAGGTTTTTTATGGCATGATAAATCAATTAAACCTTTACAAACAGCATCACCTTGGGGGTGCTGGAAAATCATGACGTCTGTAAGCATTTTTCATCACTGAAACTGACGGGAGCGTTAAAATCCTTGGCTCTCGGACTGTTTTGGAGCAGTTTGGCGCAATTTTTCGATTTTCAAGCTTTTGGAGCAGCCTGGCGCAGGAAAACAAATTTGTATCAGATCTGCGCAATATGCGCAGCTGTCTCACCCCTGCATGATGCTTGCTTAACGAGTCCACCAGTTCATCTAAAGCTTCAGCGTCAGGTGAGCGGCATCAAAATGTAGCGGAAGGAAGGAAGCGAGACCGGTGCCATGGCTGCCCAAAACAGGGATGACAACATGAGAAGCTCATAACGATGATGATACTGGTAATGATTTATGCATACCCTGGGTGATTCAACCGCAGGTGTTAAGTGTAACAGTGCGAAAAGAACGACGGGGGACCCAGAAGAGATTCACAAGACAGGCGCTGTCTCGCAGCTCTTGTCTTGTGAATTCATTCTGTGTCCCTTGTCATTTTTTCCCCACTGTTACACTTCAAAATGCACACGCACCAACTCGCCCAACTTTCCACTCTGTTGCAACAACAGGTGCCCAACTCACCCGCAGTCAGGGGCGGGGCACCACCGGGCGTCCGGCTCGGTGACCAGCACCCGGCGGAGCATGAAGCTCTCGTACTTGGCCACCATGCTGTCATTGTCGGGGGCCAGCAGGCGGCGAATGTCGCTTGGGTGCATGGGCTCCGAGCATGCAGGGCAGGCGATGTTCACCCGGCTCTCCGAGATCTCCACGCGCAGGTACTGGCGCAGGCAGTCCGCGCACGCCCGGTGGGTGCACGACGTGAGCCGCGGAAACGCCTCCGCCGGGGCCTCCAGCAGGCACAGCGGGCACTCCAGCGGACGGCCCTCCCCGCCGCTGCAGCTCCACAGCGACTCCGTGTCCGAGCTCCCCTGCCGCTCCACTCCGCCCCCGCCACCCATCCGCGGCGCCCCGCCACCGCTGCTGCTTCGCCCATCCTGCAGTCGGAACGTCGGAACTAAACAAGTGGCACCATGTTTCTCGCCTAGTACAGTCGACTCTTGATAATTTGAAGTTGCTTAATTAGAATTTTTGATTAATTGGAAGTGATGTTCTTTCTCGTCCCGGAAATTTTACGTGCAATTCAATGGAAGAAAGCGCTCGACAATTCAATGCTAAAACCCAATACAGTGGTTAAGTGGAAGTTATTTCAAACAAAAAGCATCGAGGTGCTTGTCATCTCTTGATAAAATTCAAAATTTTTAAGCACCAAAACACTGGCGTGCCCTGCACTATGTCGCCGCCATCTCAAATGAGGCAACACACACTTGTACAGCGGCAGGTTGGCGGAGACTCGCGCCAGCGTATGCATCTCTCTATATTCAGGTCCTTAACCTTCATTGTTGATCACAGCTCCGTGTGAACAATTTGCGTGATGGACGCTTCAGGCTTCGAATTCAGCGATGTCTGAACTATCAGGGCACACCGTACGCTCAAACTACCGACGAAAGTTGAGATTGAGAGTTGAACAAAATCAAGAAGGAAGATGTTCTATGGACTCGTGGCAATGCTGTTAGTATTGCGCTTTCCATTTAATTGGAAGTTCCTTTGATTTGAAGTTTTTTGCAGTCCCCATGGACTTTGTATTAACGGGAGTCGACTGTCTGTCACTCTATAACCGCGTTGAGCATTTCAAAATTAATTGTAGTACTTTACTAAACCACAATAGGAAATGATTGTTGTTGCAAAACTGCGATGTTCACCTGCAGCTTCCTCAAAGCTATCCCGCCTGGTTCTCCCTCAGTGTCTGACTCCAGTTCGGTATACTAGGACACATTTGGGAAGTCGTTTAAGAAGATTCCTGATCATGACTGCCGAGTTTTCAATCCGGAAATAAGCCCAGCCTTATTACTTCGCGAAATTAAATCTGTCGGAATTGGTTCCGTGGTCCGCTCCAGAATTACCACTGTGAAGCACTGCTGTCACACATGCGCTCACATAACCGCCATTTCATGCCACAAATCATCCGATAACAAATGCTCTCTTCTTTTCTTCTGGCAATGGCTTCAACAAATATACTTGTTTTTTAATTGGTGCTTAACGGGAAACCTGTGAGTGCAACACCGTTGAAACATCACGCTGCTCGCAAGCAACCCACATCAGCACGTTGTTAACAGTACATTGGAAGGTGCGTTGGATGAGGCGTAGTCTGAAGGGGCACTCGCAAACAACGCCGCCCTTGTTCAGCTCTCTATCACCTCTCTTCACGTTGTGCACAGAAGCCCAGGCAGTCACACTCCCTACTACACTCCACTGGTTCTAAACAAGCCGTGTGAAATCATTTGCATGACACTTTGATTACATGCAGTGCCCTCTAAGTTCTGTTTCGCCGTCCATGCGGTGTGTCGACTGCCCGCACCGGCTTCCACCCCAGACGGCACGGACCTTACCATTTTAGCACGTTATTGACCAATGTCATGTGGACGACGACCACTGTGACGACAGAAGTGATGTTGTGGTGTATGTACAAACGGACCATGTCTAGCTTTAATCTGGGCACATGTCGTAGGTGGGGATGCGGGATACCAGGTTGGGATACGGGAGGAACAGTACGGGAGTAAGTGCGAGACCTTGCAACCGCCACAACGTTGCATTGGGACAGCATACCCTGTGCTGGGCGGGCATCCGCTGGGAGGAGGAGGGCGGCCGGATGGCCTGCTCGGCATCGTGGGGCGAGCCGCAGGCGCGGCCGAAGTTGCGCCGGTTGAGGAAAGACGATGAGGAGCCCAGCAGGCGGCGCAGCGAGAAGCGGCTGCCGCCCAGGGGGTGGCGCCGCTGCTGAAGGGTCACGCCCCCTCCATCGGGCGAGCCAGAGGCCGACGCCATCAACCCTTCACTGCACCCGCCCTGCAATGGTCGGAAAGGAGGACAAAGAGAGTGAGCGGCATGTGGGCACCTTTCACACATTGCATTAGGAGCCATTCAAGGTATTAGCACATCATGAGAAAAAGTCATCTTTATAGGATTTCATATACAAGTATGTGTCAACAAAACTGATTTCTTTGGATGGCAGCTCTTGGTATCAAGCAATGGACCTTTGAAATAAAAAAAAAAGATATTCTGCTCTAGAAACATTATACACCACACAAGCCTCTCGACAGAAAATCACGAATGAGCTCAAAGCAAAAGCGCTTCTTTAATGCAAGCCAAAGTTGCTCTTTACTGAAGAAAGACCCAAGCCATTCTTGAATACCGGACACGAATGGGAACTGATTGCTTCTACTTAAGCCTTTTGCTTATTAAACATTCTGCAATACTACTATACAGCTAGAATTCATTTTTAGCATAACTTGGGTCTGGATAGACAGAGAGATATATATTTCATTGCGCACACAAATGCAACAAACCTACACAATGCATAGTAAGAACACACAAACTTCTACCTATCAATCACTCCCAGTGCATCAGCTCGTTTTATTCAAATCTTCTTGATAAACGCCAAAATCAGTCTACTTCAGTAGCCTGCACTCATTTGGTTGAGCTCGGTGTTAAACGCTTCATGGAATTGTGCCTTCTGCATTATATTATTTTGCCAATTTTTAAAGAGAAGTGCACAAATAACAAACGCCACCAGGCAATTCCAATACCAGGTAAAAATATGAAAAATTAGGCTAGTGAATGCAATGATCCAGTTTTTTCAGAAAACATAATTGGCCCCATGAAACCACATAAGAGATGTCAAGAAAAAGCAGCAAGAAAAAAAAATCCATGTTAAGGAACTTTGCTCTCATAGTAATCCACACAGAGGCTGAAGTGGGTTGTAGAAGTTGCAGTGAGACATAGATGAAGCACTTGACCAGAGTTATGCCACATAAGAGAATCACAAGTCACGAGGCAGGTAGCTAAAATTAGGCGGTGATGCACTCTAGCCATTCTCGAAGTTGCCCAACAGCCCATTTCTTTTCCAAGTAAACTACTACCCTTGTGCCCCCAGAAGCACGGCGAAGAAAGCAGAGATGATGATGAAATGGTTTTAAGGTTATCAAATGTTTTTTGAAGAGGCAAGTAAACATTTAAAGGGCACAACTAACCAATATGCATGCAACATCAATATGAGAGCCCTTCTACCGAAGCTCCTTTCCAAACCATTTCACAAAGGCAAATGGTATGGAAAAGACCTCTTTCAGGCAGCAACTCTTACTCTTCTGCCACGCAAAAACCATTGCATCGGAGAAGATAGGCCACTTAAGGAAGGAATATAAAAACAATTATCCAAATAAACACAATACTATCAAAGACAGAATTGGGGTTTGGTCAAATTTCCAAGAAAAGACACAAATTTCGTGCAAAAGAGAACTCTGGCCATTTCTTTTTTCAGTTTCGGCATTCCCTAAAATTTTAAAACAATTTACAATAATCCTTTAATTAATTAATTAAATTAATTTAAAATTAATTAATTTAAAATCCTTTAAAATAATTTTTGCCACGCGATTTCGTTTATGAATGCAAAATTTTTCTCTTGGAATAAGTATTTACTCGCAGTGTATTCAGGTTGAACTTTATATCTTGCTGAAGCCATCAGCAAGACACAGAGAGGGCCAAAAAGCAGGCCACAGGTACGGACAACACTAGAAAGACATCCAAAATAAATATGTTGGCACTCATGAACTGTTCATAGCGCCCATGGCGCCACTGCTCGTTCTCTCGTCCTGATCCTTTCTTCAGCGCTAGTATGCTCATTATGCCCGCTTTGTCCCTACTTCGACTGTATACGAAGAAACCACTTACGGTAAAAAGTGAGTCATTTTCTAGAAAATATCTTTAGAAATTTTAGAAAATTTCTGTCGTTAATTTACGACCAAGCTGTTAGTAGCTGGAATATAGTTCGCCATAACAATATTGCTTGCAAAGCTGTTTGTACAAGCTAACACAATGCTTGTGCGTATTCTGCTGGCAGGAAACGCGGGGAAGCTATCTTCGACAAATAGAATTCTCCGGGAAATCTTACGAGACAACCCAATTACCGACATGTGGGTGGCCCTCCCAGGATTCTCTTGCAAATTTCAAAACTCGAAAAAGGTGACCAGGAGAAGGAAGGGCAAGGCAGCATTTCCCCGAGCAAATCTCCAAAAATGGACGTTAAAAACCGGGCCTTTTCGCTCCCAATGTTGCGAAATGGCGATAGCGACAGCTGTATTGTGCTCATGCAATGCACACTAAATGCTACCACAAAAAAGCAGTAATGCAGACTGTGTTTAATCTACTGCCTTGTGGTCTACACAAAAATTGCGTGACACTTACTCATAAAGTGCTTCTTTCATGAGTAACTGAACAATCAGAGCGACGATGCAAGACCGGCAAAAGACCAGAAGTCAAACGCCTTGAGAGATGTTGACTGCTTTGAACTGATGAAACGCTCCCGCCTACCAAGGCATCACTGAGGTGCAGTCAAATTTACGATCGCAACGAAACGGGTGAATGTACGAACTACAATCATTTTCAAAGTGCAGTAAAAAAACTTCACAGGACTAAGTGGGTCCACCGTAACCGACCGATTTTTTTGGACCTGGAGGGGAACGAAAAATAGTCCGAAAAATCCGCAAGTCATTACTTTTATGGGACGACTGGCGGTTCCTCGGGAAAGTCCGAGATATCCAGCAAGACCAAATTTTTGGAGTCCTGTGTACTGTATTTGAATGGACGCGACGTAATTTGTTGCGATTCGCATTACAGTTACCATACACTATCGCATAACCTCCTGCACAGTGCTTCCAGAAAAAAAGAAATGTCCCAAAATGGCCCCCACACTGCTTACACAATCGACACCTTAGAGCAACACCTAAATTTTGATAGAAATATAAAAAGAAGCCCAGCACAATTATTATGCATTTAATCAAGTAATTAAAACACTTAAGCCTTTTTTATGCCTCCACAAAAGGATTAGCCAGGACTAGCAGGACTCCATGACAGGACTACCGTTCGTCCTGTGGTTTTCTTCCTCCGTGTTCCATCCTTGTTCTAGTACAATGTACTATCGGCGTAAAATGAAACGCGGACACGACAATATGAACCAGAACAGGCAAAATTGAAAAATACTGTTCTTAGAGTTCATATAATGGGCTTGCTATTGGTATGTTTGGAAATCATCTTTTGCCAACTTTGTTTTTGTAACAACTGAGCCACGCGTCATTTTGGCTTGCATGGAATCGCGCTATTTGTGTGCTGAGGTTCATATTTTCGTGTTCACGTTTCATTTGACGCCGATAGTACTCCCCTAGCTCGATGAAAGCCCAATTTTCCTTGCACCCAGAAAATCTCGGCAACACGAGTGCTTTCTTTACTCCTGCGGAGGTGATACCCGGCATGCAGCTTCCACGTAAAAAAAAATGCTCCCCTCTCGCCTTGATCCCTTATCTAATCTCTAGCGTCTGTTAGGACCTGCGCCTCTGGTCCCCATTGAAGCTCGCACTTTGCGACAGTTGTAACAGCTGGCTCACGATAAGCATAGGACAAAGATAGCCAACGCCGTCCGCCGGGCGGCACAGCAAAGCTTAACTTCGTTTTTGGCGATTCGCCAGAGATAACGGATCGAATAGCTGCGACGACACACGCCTTTCGGAGCGGCCCGCATTGCCGTGAAGCCGCACTTCGAGACGGCATTCGCGTATTACCCGCACATTAAGTGAATGACTCTGCAATTGTTGGCGGGGGTTATGCACGACGAAATACGGTACGCTGCAGCGTTTTGCCGGAACAGTTGTGTCATACCTGTTTCAGACACGCGGTACGGTTTTGACCGTCTAAGCTGCCTTACCGGCCAAGCTACGGTATGATTTTGCGGTACGTTTACGACAATGCAAGCTCAGCCGTTCAATCCTCGTCGTGCCGTAAAATGCTATGTAATGCAACGTCGAAACAATACTGGTGAAAGAATGCACGCTTACATGATGAAAAAAAAAAAAAAAGTTTAAACGAAGGCAAAATAGACATCGCAGTTAAATCCGTTGCATTTAGCCCCCATAGTTCATACCTAATGATCGTGTGAGAAGATGTTTCAATTAAACGGTGAATTTTAAAAGCAAATGTCTAAAATCACTTTACAAATTTTGAAGTGCTATAGTTTCTTCCAAACTGGACCGCCTGTACGGCACTTCACGTCAGTAGCCTTAAATTCCCTTGGTACATTTAACTCGGATCAAAATCGCGGGTTCGATTCCCGGCCGCGGCATGTACGCGTCTCTGGCGGAGGCGAAAAGCAAAAAAACGCCCGTGCGTTCGAGATTTCGGCGCACGTTAAAGATCCCCAGGTGGTCAAAACTAACCCGCAGACCTCCACTACGGCGCGCCTCATCGCCTGTGTAGCGTCGGCGCGTTAAACCTCACAATCAATCAATAAATAAATAAATGAATAAATAAGAATTGAATTTCAAGCTAGTTCGTCAGCCGAGCTGCTTTCACAAGTCATCACACCAAATATGTTAAAACCTGCCGATTTCGACTCGCTTACATGTCGCAACAGCTGAAGGTTTAGATACCACAATACGACAACGTTAAGTAATATTTCAGTGTTTCAATGTTTGGAATTTTTAGGCATAAACTAAAAGGAAATGACCGCATATTATATACTTCCCCTCCCTACCTACTACTCACTAAATGTGCAGAATTTTTCTCTGAAGTTTCATTCGAATGAGTCATTATACCGATAACGTCTTCCTTTATCGCTTCTAGCTTGCGCTCACTACTGCGCCACGCAGCCCGCAGAAAAGAAAAAAAAAAAAAGCGTGCGTGCACAAATCACCCGTCGTCATTCGCGTCTTTTGAGCTTCGGCGGCACCCATACGCACAAGCAAAGACGCAAAACGAGTAGCAAAAGCCAACGCGACCTCAGAGCGGATATCTCGAAGAAGATGGGGCGTAAAGTTGGGCTAGTTGGTTATCTGACTGCATTTTACTAGCGAAAAATAGACGCGGACAAAGAAGAAGTACACAGGACACTCGCTAGTGTCCTGTGTACTTCTTCTTCGTCCGCGTCTATTTTTCGCTAGTAAAATGCAGTAAGATGGGCCGCCGCGGCATCGCTACCTTGCAGTCGATTCGGCCCCCGCCAAGACTCCGGCGGAAGGAAACTGGGGCACTGGGTCACGCTCCGAATATCGACATACAGGAGGGCCACGACAACGGCTAACGGTGTGAAGCCCCGCGGGAGAGTCAGGTGGAGGGAGGGGGCGAAGGCCGCGACCCACCGACCTACCGCCGCCGCGAAGCAGCTTCCGAACACGTGCGTAAGCGAAAGTGGTGGTCGCCGAAAGTCATGGCAGTAATCGGAAGCAAGACGCGAGCACCCGATCCCGTAACACGGTCACAAGCTACAGAAGACGAAACAATACCTCTCGCTTCAAAGATTTCGCGCACACCTCAATGCTAAGCTGCAGTGTATTAGCTGGACACGGGCCGGCAAGCGCCGTAGCTTCCAGAAAATATCACACAGAGCATTACCTGTTTTTGGATGTGCCCCGTACAATCCCGCAGACAGACGTTGGTGAAACCACCCCCGCGAAGCTGTAAGGGGATAATTTTCTGATTTTCTTCGCGTCTACTCGACTGCAGACACAAAAGGCACCTTAAGAGAAAAAAAAAAATTTTCTCAATGTCGAAAGCAAACGGCGTCCATGGCTACGTGCAAAAATATATCGCGTTTATTTTTAGAATATGTAAATGAAGCCGCCACAAAATCGAAGTCGACACTGGGTTTTAAGTACGGAAGCTACGCCTGGGCACAGAAACGAACCATAGTCGACGGCTAGATTCATTTAGACCACCTAGGAATCTTTACACTGCGCATAAACCTTAGGCACACGCACGTGTTCTTGTCTTGACGCCTCAACCAGGAATCATCGGTGCACCAGAGCTTCTAGTGGACTAGCCCAAATAATTGCAGCCCCACACATGGTGTGCGGGAGAGGTTGTTTTCGAACGACGTATTGAACACAACTCTCTCGCGGACGTAAACAAGTTACTTGCGCGTCATTTCATCCCTTTGCTTCTGCGCCCGTTAGGCTCAGCCGCACGGCTTCGGCGTTCGGCCGGGAAGCCAACACAACGCGAGCACGCTGCGCACTGGAAGCCTACACGGACGGCTACGTGCCTCGCGGCAAAGCCAGCCGTTTGCGTGAGAAAAGGAAGCGGGAGTCCTGTGAAATGCCGTCACTGACGACCCTTTGAGGTCATCGCGCCTGAAATAAATAACTACCGCTTGAGACAAAGGCCGGAACATCATTCGCGAGGCCTCCCAGGTTTTTTTTATTTTTTTCCCGCGTAAAGTAGACGACGCGATTGTCGTCTCTCTAAGCTCAATCACAACACGGTGAAGAGACAAACGCCCCACGAAGATTTATAAAATTTATTTATTTATTTATTTATTTACAAATACTGCACTTGGGGCTATGGCAGGAGTGAGCATACAAAAGAAAATACGTTCGAACAGCAATTAAACAGAGCGGCAGAACAATATAACAAAAGCACAATCCCGACGAATCAGAAATGGCAACAATAAATTTCTCGAGCGGAAGGGAATGGGTGTCACCAGACAATCTGTTCCAGTATTCGGCGGTTAAAGGGAAAAAACTAAATTTGAATGTGTTAGTTCTGCAGTGGTATGGTTTGATGTTAAGATGGTGATTGCTTCTAGTAATGGACGGCGAGGCAAATGAAATGTAGGTAACGTCTGACATGCGATAAGCGGAGTGGATAAAAACAGTGAAGCAGTTTCACAGAATTATTGAGACGGCGTATACGGTATACGCTGGTTCCCGTTCACTGCCGCTTGTGGAGAGGGAGCCCTAAATGCATTGAACAGCTCCAGCGAACTCGAGAGTGCGACGAGAACGACCGGAAGCAGCTGTATTTAAACCCAGCAACCCGACAGAAAAAACAAACGAACGCCAAACGACGGCGCAATTTGTATATGGTCTCCTTCCAAATTCGTCGTCCGTTTCTACAGTTTACAAGAGGGAGAAATTTAAAGCGTGCCGAGTGGACACAGTAGCGGTCCCAGAGATCGGTTTGCGCGGGAGGGGGGGCAAGGCGAAGAAAGAATCGCTCCCCTCCTTGCGCCAATTCTGCTGAAGTGATCATAACCATGGAGGCGTGTGTGCGTATGCGGTGCTGTACATCGCTGGGATTTAACTTGGCGCAAGTGGAATGCTTAAAAAAACTAAAAATAAGAAACTGAGGACCTCTTTGGGGGGGGCGACCGCCCCCTTCGCCCCCCCTTGGGACCGCCACTGAGTGGACACGGGTTAGTCTTTGACCAGACACGGTTTTAAAAGTTTTCAGAACTTGGCGAACTCTCGCTTTACCTCTGAAAGTCGTCCATCTTAATCGCTCCTCGTATTTGCCGAATTTATTCTTCTAGGGTCCTTAAACGAACTTTTTTTTAACGAACAAATTGTTACACGAAATGTGGCGTAGAGAAGTTATAAGTCGGCGACTCCCATACAGCCTGCAGAGAAATACAGGCAGAGATGCAGTTGAGCCCGCGTGCAAGAGCACATGCCACCGTGTGTGAGAAGCTACGTCATAACGCTAGGGTTGCCACCAGCCCGGTTTTAGACCGGCTCGACCGGTTTTTTAAACAGCGGGCCAGTTGTCGGTCCATACTTAAAATAGGCCGTCATTGACCGGGTTTTTGGCCCTCGTATCGTGATTATGTCCGTTTTGGCGTTTTATAAGCGTCAATTCAACAACCAAGACGATAAATATGTGTCGACAGGCTGCGCAAAGACGGGCGAGCAGAGAGAATAATACGCGGCCGAGCGCGCTGCCTGAGATGGAGGGGGACCTAAGGGAGGAACAAAACAACGAAATTCTGCAGCTGCGGTCAGCAATTGCGGTTAATTTTCAGTGAAGCTTATACAGAGCAATAACCACGCTCTCAATCACTTTATTTCTCTCTAGAAAACGCTACAATAAATGGCACTACATGTCAAAAACATGGAGTCTTTTTGTTTTTCAATGCAAATTAAACATTATATAACCCCCCCCCCCCCCCTCTCACCGAGGGCCGGGTTTTTTTTTTCGGGGAAAGGTGGCAACCCTACATAACGCGCATCTCTCCCAACAAGAACTCTCACACTTCGGGACTTGTAGACAGCCAAAACATCCGATCATAACCCGACCAGTTTTACGACTTCCGGCATATATACAAACGAATACGCGCCGCGTTGTACATGCCGGATATCCTTTCGATATGAGGGAAGAAAAAAAAAAAAGAACCAATTGAAAGTCCCGGCTCGGATATGTAAACAAGGAGCCGTCAACGGGCGCCAAACCGCGCATGCCCCGCCTATTCAGACGAGCGCGTTTATACGTTCTTATTTGGTAATGTATACAGCGCTCTCCCACTGGCATGCGCGATGCAGGCTCGGCCAGCTCACTGTTTGTGTATACCGCGCCGTGTGCGGCAGTAAACGCATACCGAGAGGCAGCGTATACGCAGCAAAGCAAACGTACTAAAAAAACAAAGACAGAAAACGACGCACAGAGAAAACCGGGAAGCGACGAAGAACGCCCCAAGTCAGCGCCGCCCTTGTCAGATCTTCCAAACAGCTACAGTGCGTATATGACGCCCGCGGGGCGTATACTTTGAATACAGCGTTCAGTCCTTGTATGCGGCCTTGGATGCGTCAAAACGCACGCATAGCGCGAACATCGCGAAAGGAAGATATACGCGAAGCTTCTTCCACAAGTATGACGCCTCTGGGGGTTCGGAAAATGCCGAAGATAAGAAAAAAAAAAAAAAAAAAAAGGCAGGGAACTGTTGGAGGACGGGGGCGAAATGTATACGTTCCCGGTGCAACATCAATATTTAGGCGTCTGGAAACTGCGGCGTCACCTGGCTCGCACTTGGCATACAGTGGTAATGGACGACGATGCGGACGCTGGAAACACTAACAACAATTACTGCTAGTGCCGTCCTTCAATACTGCGCCGACACGCACTATGGTGTAACTGTGGCATTGCTATACGCTTCGAACCGCGTTAAGGTTACAGCAGTCCGAGGTGACTTTTTGCTAGTTCCTCTTTGATTTACGCGCTCCAAGTCGCAGCGGCGCGGGGCAAGCAAAACACTCCTCCTTCTCTCACTGTTTTTCCCACTCTACCTCTTCCCGGCGCGACTTTAGGCGCGCATGCGCGACAGCGGGGTAACGGTCGCTGCAGCTGCCGGAGCATTGCCGGAGCAACATCGGCGCCGGTGCGCGAGAGAAGCCGCGGGGTTCGCGTGCGAGTGGTAGCATAGCGGAAATATCGTGACAGCGTTCTGAAGACCACAGAAGAGCGGTTATATGCCCCATGCACAGGGAGGAAGCGCAGCAAGAAGTGATTTTGCTTCGTGTTAGCAAAAGGTGAGACACTCGTCCGTAAAGCGTGAATTTAATCTGAACGATAGCGCGGTGTCGTGAGCTGTACAACTACGTGTACCGTGTTCGATGTCAACTTGTGCTATGCCGTGTCGAACATCAGTGCTTATCACGGCACGTTGCGTTTGTGCTCGGTCGTATTTTCGTAACATGAATAAAGTGTTGAAGTGCCATTTCTGCTGCCGTCTTACTGTCCCAGCTGCGTACGTACGCCTGCATGGAGGCGCGCCGGTCTCGGCGAGGCCTAGCGGGCGGCGCGGGGCTAGCGGGGCCGGCAGCGGAGCGGCGGGAAGAAGCGGGGGGAGAAAAGCATCAGCCCCCCCTCCCCCCCCCCATTTTGCGCCTCCTCGCTGTGTTGCCATGACAATTAGTACGCTTCCAAGCTCAAGATGGCGGTGACGTTGCTATGGCAATTACAACTCACTTTTGCCCGCCCAGGCTCGCCAGGGGAGGATTTGGCGCTACGACCACAATTAGGCGGGACGCTGGGTTGAAGGCTAAGATGCCGCGGACTGGTTACAGGCCACTTTGCGACGAAAAAGGGAGGGGGAAGGGGGGCAGCACAGCTGCGTCGCCTCTACGCGGCGGATTACGTGGCGTGACGTCACACCTGCCACACTGGCACACCGGCGGCTCAAGGTCATTGCGACACAATGAATGACCTTGCTAAACATGGCGCGGTAGAGCTTTCGCTCCAACAAAGAGGGAGACGGGGAGAGGGCAACCAACTGCAACACGCAAGACTACGGTGCAACCAGCGTAGGCTTTAAGCTTGGCAACCGTTGCGCCACCTATTGCCTTTCTGTGGTGTGCACTGGGATACTGCTGCGTGGCTGATAAGCGCTTCTCTGGTGACTCCTGTGCCGCTGGGTTAGGAAGGTGAGACAGCACGTTGTTTGGCTAGTTGACGCTGCATGTTTACAAATAAAACTGCGCACAAGGACGGCGCGGGGAACAACGATAGCAGCTGCGTGAGTGGGAAATTTGCTGGTTCTTATTAGTACAACGCAGATATGTTAAGATGTAGTGAATGGCAAATAACTTGGGCAGACTGTTACACGCCCCCGAAAAAAAATTGTTTCCCACTAGATTTTGAATACTGTAACACTTACAGTTTCATGTTATTTTTTTTATTAAAAGCTAGCCATCAATTTACTACCGCTGTGTTGTGGCAGCGTTGGGGCCAGTCCGCTTCCTACAAAAATTAAAGCCGTTCCACTCAATGTGAAAGCTGACGGAAGTGCAGAGCAGTGATTCGCCATAATGAGCTGTACCGCCGTTATACGCTTACTGCTACCACCCCATGCTATTCAAATTCCCCGCCTTCGCAGTGCTCGCGCGCCCCCTGCCTGAAACTGCGCCAGCGGGAGTTCTGTTCTCTTTGTTCTTTTCTCCCCGCCCGTGCAGGCGTTGCACTGCCACATTTTGCGGTTACTATCGTAAATTTGGGGAGTTGGTGGTAGTGAATGCGTTGTATCAGCAGCTTCTTGACGTAGTTTGAATGAGTCAAGGATATAAGGCGCGTTCGTAGCCTCCCAATCTGTGTCGGCTTTGTGGCGCAGTGGGTAGAGCACCATGTACATTGCGTTCCGCCCGCAGGGTCGAGGGATCGAAACCAGGCGCCGGATAGTATTTTTTTATATAGTGTAGGGGGAGGGGTGCGGACTACGACTACGGACGTCAACGCGGGTGACATCGTGAGTTACTGATTTAAAATTTGTTACGTTCACGTCTGTAAGCGATAACGCCAAAAATACTAAAGCAGTTCCACCCAACGTGAAAGTTGTCGGAAGTGCAGAGCAGTGATTCGCTGAGAGTACCTTGTGTCTGTTTTTTTTTTTTTTGCAAAGCCGCCCGTACAATATTGCCTGATACAGGCGGCGTTGCTCCTACTCTCCCGCCAAGAGGGGCTGTTAGCCCTCTCTTGACTACCTTCGGTATCAACACAAGGCTGATACCGAAATTAGTCAATAGAGGGCGCCTCAGCCCCTGAAAAGGCCTATAAAAACACTGAATTGAGCTCGTTACGTTATTTTGGAGAAATTAACGGTTAATTCATGATGTTCTCCTTATTTTATATTACTGTGTACTTATTTACTGCCTAGCAACGGCGCAGGGCAAAGATAACCTCCAACACTTAGCATGTGAGGAACGTGGTCCTCTGTTTCGCAATGGGATAGACAATTTCGTAATGCGAGCGACCCGGGTTCAATCTGCACCAGGGAAGCGGTTTTCTTTTCGAGGCCTATATATTACGGTGCGTGACGCCGTGACCCCGGACGAGCTGCTACTACTACCGTGCCCCTAAAGTGCTCCGCTCTTAAAGCAAATGAGGCTTGGCAAGGTGCTCCTGTGCCAACAGAAGGTATCCGGGGGCCACGGTTCCGCGCGTATCGCCCCCACGCGCGTCAGCGACAACGGCAATCACCCGGTCTGACGTGGCACGCGAATGCGCTTACTGACGCCTTGTTTAGACAGCAGTAAATGTCCTTGCAAACGCGTATCCAGTCGTGACAATTGCGGCCTCGTTTGGAACATGAAAGCCGAAAAAAAAAGCGCCACTGCACCTATGATATGACTAATTAGCTAATGGCCACTCGTGAATCTGCAGATGCGAGCTACCCTAAAAGGTTGCGCACAGTGCCCCGTCCTTAAACATTTACAGGATGACGCCTTAGAGCAGCAGTCAACAGAAAAGTTAAGGTCACGCCACGCAATGATAAAGTGTCTTAGAGTCGTAAAAAAAATCAGCCAAGCTTATGTATGGGTCGTTAGAAAGACCCGAATGCAGTCTCACAAATGATAAATCACTTCCGTCTTAACTCAAGCCAGGCACGACTCACCAAACCAAAGTAGACGGGAATACCACTACTAACTTCGGGGCGTTGCGATCAACTATCGCTGCGTTCAAACGCGGAATGAAATCACACAATAATAAACGTGTTTGCAGGCACATTGAGATGCCGCGCGCTTGGTTTCCATTTTTCTGAGCGAAATTTCCATTACTCGTTATACGAAACCGGACCTTTCCGTCAATCTGACCTTCAAGCTCAGCCAAGGTCAACCCAGAGCCAACGTATTCTAGTAACGTTGCCCAGAGCTTCATGCGGTTGTGCAGTGAAAACGCCTAATCGCTCGATCGTTACAAGGGGAGCGGTGTGGAGAGGGGGATATGGGAAAGACCGTACACAAAATGACCGTACACTGACAGCTTAGGAAATTATTTTTTTTTCTACCTTTTCGTAGGTTTTGGTTGTTCGGAAAATCCTCGTTATTAACACAGCCCGTTTAATTTATGTTTGCTACAGGACGATAAAGTGAATCAATAATTCCGCTCCCACTTTCTATAAGTGCCTGCAACCTTCGTACCTTATCGAAAGATCTGAAGAAGGGAGAACATCACGCACCCTTATCCTGCCGCCTCACAGATATTCACAATCACGTTACAACGCTCCGCAAAGAAATCCCATGCCACCGCAGCCTCCCCAGTTGAAATGGCTATTATTGACCTCGTTGTTACAGAGTTTTACAATGCCGAGATCAACGCCTAGGCGTGCAACTTCTTTTAATTAAAAGCACTGTCTTTGAACTGTCCGGTTCATTTAACGTCTTGGGTTAAACGACTTCGTTCCACGAACAAACAGTGAGTCGAACAAGAACAGCACGGGCAGCAACAAGACACCAACAACAACAAATCCGGCGTCTCCCCTTTCGCGCATAAAGTAGGACGATGTCAAATGCCTCGGAACTGCCGCAGCAGCTGCTGCAAGCGATAAACTATAGAGATATCGATAACCATAGTTTCCCGTCTGTCATATATACCGGGACAATCTGGAGAGGAGAGTGCCCAACTCGGGAAGTTCCCGATCGTAAACTTCACCAGCAGCACACGCGCTCCCCAAAATTAACCGCGCAACTTGTCTACGATAACCGGCACGAAGAAATAAGGCGAAAGGAAAACTTGGAGGCGGCGCCTTTGCAGACAGCCCGGCGGCGGCCTTCTTCCGGTGCTTTGCTCAGCTTTTCTAAGCGTGCCGGGGATTCGCAGTCGCCCATGGCGGCCTTGGCCCGCACTCTCGGCAGAAGCCCGGAGAAGAAGACCTCGCGAATATACAAGCATCGTGTATCATCACGCGTTCCGGGGGAACGCCACGGGCTCAACAGGCGCGTCGCTTTCGCCGCGGTATTTTTTTTTTTCTCCTCGGCTCGCGTGTGCCCGGTCGTGTCTGACGACGCCGACCTTCTACCACGGGGCGTATATTTAGCCCGCAATGCCGCCCCAGACCCCACGCCGTTGGCCGGGATGCGAGGATGAGCGGGCGCGTGGGTTCCCGTGCCGTGCGGCGGTGCTGGCGTGCCGCAGGGCGCGGTTCTCGTATCGACGCTATTCATCTCCGGCGCAGCGCTGCTTTTATGCGCGATGCATTACTGCGAGCCGGGGCAGATGTCTTCGCGGCGGTCGCATTTCGTTCGGAACCGACGCTAATCCGAAGGCCCCGTCGCGACGCTACCTCTTCCGCAAGCAGACGTCGCAAATCACGAGCGGAGACCGGATGGGATGCCTGCAGTGATAAACAGAATAAATAGCAAACTTATTTTATGATTTGTTTACGGGGAGTATTTGACCTAAACTCCGCTTCCAGAGGACATACTTCAACGTCATCAAAGCTTCCATGCATTCCCTCACACTCCCGCTGGTGTAGCTACGTCTTCAAGCGGAAATCGCAAGACATTGGCCACGCTGACAGCACCTTCTGAGCTGACGGCCCTGCCATCATCCCGCGAAAAACACACTAGTTTTTCCTTCCCCTATCACCCAAGCCCTATTTAAGAGTCCAATACTTGCAGAATTACCTACAAAAATCTGGGGCGGTTTCGACCACTTTGAAAGAAACTGATATGGGGTGTCAGTAATTACATTAAGGACCCGCAGTCGTCGAGAAAAGGGTGGATACACGGGGCAGGAGCTAAACACGATACTCGAACAAAACCAGACACTGCAGTATACGCAGGCCTAAGAAAGAAGTGGTTCGAACACTATTGGAGACGCGTTAACGCAAAAGCGCTACTTGGCAAAGTTGTCGAAAGCGCGCATGACCAGTAGTCGTGTCCGGAAAGCACGCGACTTCTACCCCATAAAATGACGCTTCGAAGCCCGCCGCGCACAAATTACGTCATGTAACTAAAAGAATACAAAACTGCGGCAGGCAAGTGATTTGCCCACTACTCCATGCCGACGCCACGCGGCATTCGAGATAACAAAAAAACTGTGGTTGATTCCTCTGTCATAGGAATCGGTAAAACACGAAAGTGAAATGTGCAGCGAAATCTCCAGCTCAGCATGACTTGCGGGTCGGCGGCTGTCGTGAGTGTGCTTGGCGAGCGACGTCCTGCTGGAGGGTCGCTTCGGCAAAGCTGTACTGGCGTCATTTCCGTGGCGGATATGACGTCGTGAAATGTTGGGGTATTGCGGCATAAAACACGTTCGTGTTAAAATATAAAACCCAAAAACGAACCCTAAGTATAACGTACTCTTTAGTACTAAAGGTTGCTTCCCCGCAAGAAGACCCTGTGTGCAGGGGTGCACCCTTTACAGGCCGCTTGCTTCGTTGTACTGGCGTCACTTCCGTGACGGATACGACGTCAGCGAAATCTTCGTGAATCCCGGAATAAAACACTTTCGTGTTAAAAAAGGGTACAGAAAAGGGTGCCGAGAGGAAAAATAAAACACAAACGAAAAGCGCGCCCCTCAAGTTTCACCCTGAGCAAGTGGTTGGGCACTGCCTCGCGGGCGATACACAAGATGGCGCAAACTACCATAAGTCCTTTCTATTTTGAGCACGACATGAGTGGCGTGGGCATCCTCATCCCCCGGCGTGGCAGTAATGCTCTAGCACTTACACATAAAGAATATTTTCTATGTATCCCTTTGGCTACGCTGACGAAAGCGAGCACCCAGCTGGTGTCGCCGCATAAATGCTCGGCGCGCACCCCCCCCCCCCCTTTCCCCTCCTACCCCGTGACAAAAACCAAGCCAAAAGACACGCTTTCACATCCCCATCTTACAGGAATGTGCTTGGGATCCCCTACAACGTTTTCTCCGAAACTTTCGATGGCGCTAAGTGTGCCACAAAGCTTGACCTCCCCGCGGATTACATCATCAGAAACGCACACGACCGAAAGACCCCGTATGCACAGCACTTCTCCCACCGACGTGCACGCGCTCACGTCCGGAGTGCAATGCACACCGACTGTCCTCACTCGTACGCGCATGCATGAGGGAACGCCGGACGCGCACAACTGAACATCGCGGCTGGCTGTGCGCGCCTCGCGACGCTTGGCGCAACCGCCGAGGGTTGCAGAGACCCCGAGGACCGGAACGTCAAGAACCGAGACCTTCTCCTCCCTCTCTTCGACAGACCTCCGTCGGTTCAACGCACCCGATAGCAGCAGGCCCCATTCGACGAAGATAAGCCCTCGCACGCGGCGGCGGCGGCAGAGCGGCCGGATCAACTCGTTCAGCCAGCGACAGCTGCTGCGCAGCACGGAATAAAATATGAGAGCCCGTCCACGTTCATGAGGCGCTGGGTGTTACAGATAACGGAAGCACAAACTGTAGATATAAATTGGCAAGACGCGATTACAGGCTTGTTAGAATGGAACACGGAAGTGGCAGTGATTGGGACGTCATCGTGAATTCTCGAATAGGAAAATGTGCAGCGCACTTATGGAGATAGAGAAGCAAGGAATAAATAGCAGCAACCCGATAACATGTAATCACCCCGATTAAAAGGAAACGTCATTAGGCATCATCTTCATCCTCATCATCACCATCATTACAACCACCGTGGCGGCACACGCACCGTCCGTCTGCCGTGATTGTTTAGATGTTCGTCTCTTCCGCAGTGCAAGAGTTATATCTCCATTGTACCGTGCAACTCCGGGAGCTTCCCAAGAGTCGGTCAGTTTGACAAGGGTTCTAGGAAAGGCGGACGCTTCGGCTCGGCAACGATCCTGCGATGTCGCCGTACCAACAGCTTATTTTATTCCATAGTAAAGCCGAGTGCAGTCGTGTACTAGGGCGCTTCTGCCAAAGCACACGCCTTCGTCATCGTACAGTCCGCAGAAGCGAAGCGCTGCAGACAGCGCTGTCAAAGAAGAGCAGCAAGCATGCATTTGCCACACGCGGCTATCGAACCGCACGCCACTGTTCGACAGTTACGGAACACGAACCCGCAACTTGCCTGCTGCTGGTGTACACACTTGCGAGCTTAAGTTCCCTCGCTGCCCCCGGTACAATGTAGAGCCGTTAGTAACGCGACCGGAAGGTTGTCGCGAGGCTTGTTTCAGCACGCCCGCAAAAAGCCGCCCTTTTTATGGCACCGCTCCTCCAAACGGACACTGAACTGAATCTGCACAACGTTAATCTATTGCTGCACTGGGTTGAGCTCAAGCCGCACCATCCTTCATTTCTCGCTAGTCAGCGGATACCTCCGTCCTCCGTTTACCTACAAAGGCTTGAAGAAGTTTGCAGGCGCCATATCTCGCGAGCTACAGCGCAGTGACGTCACACTAACGTGCTATGTAGTTTTAGGATGAACTTCAACCTTAAAAATGCACGCGCTGACCCATTCCATGGCTACTGTCACGGTGTTGCGTAGTAAGTCAGGCACGATATATGAACACGCTCGAAACCCGTCGCGCTGTCAAGACCAGAGCAGGTCGGCGCGGGGTGCGGTACAACGGGTTGTAATTTCACACTGCCGCGGGCCACAACCCAAGCAGCCGCGCAATCCACGCGTCTGAGGGCCCTAGCTTACGTCACCTGCCGCTTACCGCTCGGGACGTGTTAAATGCGTGCGGCGCATGACAGCTTGCGAGCGAAACTGTCGTCTGAAACACAAGCTGGAGAAAGTTACCGCGAGTGTCCGTTTTCCGCCCACAGTACAAACCTCTTACAACGAGGTCCCTGGCACAATTAAAGGAGTACTGACACCAAAATTTGATGTTCATTTCTTTATTGATTTTATCAGTGCTTAACGGCCTGGTGAACCCGAAACAGCACTTTAAAATACTTGAGCGCGCGATAATTACTTACATTGAACGGCCTGAAAATCGACCATTTTGGTTGCCCGCGCTTCCAGCCCGGAGGGCGCGTGTGACAGAATCACGGAATGACCTCACCGTTTTGTGCGGACGTCAAAACACCGCAAAGGCCGGAGGAGGCGTTGTTTCGACCGCCCCGCCGCCGGAGCTGAGCGGATGAGCTGCCTGAAACCGTTAAGCCTAGAATTGCGGCGGAAATTAGATGACCGCTTTCAATAAAAGACCTGATGGCAGCTTCTGTTGCGATTTTGGGCTTTATTATCGGCTCCTTTCCCGCGCGTGGAACTTTATTTTTGGCAAGAATGTCTTTCTAGGCAGCGCACGTGAGAAGTGAAGTCACGAGTTTCTGACGGGCGTTGGAGGCAGACGGTTACGTCACTTCTCTTCCCTCTCACGTAGTGATGTCACGCTGATGAACATTTGCTGTGCGCCGCTCCGCGTGCTGTTCCGTCGGCGCGGCGAGATCAAATTACGCGTGGCAGGCCACTCACATTTCAACCAGGCTCTTCCGTTGAGTAAAGGAAGCGAACTGTGTAATAATATTAACACCAGAAATTGGTGCCAGTACCCCCCTTTAAGGAAGTGGTTTCGTTATGAGCGCCATTTCGCTAAAAGCGGAATATCACTTGCTTTCTTTATACACTGGAGAGTGGGCCATAAAAAGCTTGGGATAACGCGAGATTTCGAATAAAGCGATTTCGTTATAATGGTGATCTGCTGTATATTATACGCATTCTGCGTGTGCGTCAATACCGGCCCCGCATTCGAACCCTACTATTTACTAGTTGGATGGGCAGATGAAATCAAGAAGTTTGCGGGGATAAATTGGTCGCAGTTAGCACACGACCAGGGCAATTGGAGATTAATGGGAGAGGCCTTTGCCCTGCAGTGGGCGTTGATAGGCTGGTGGTGATGATGATGATGACTTACTAGTTAGCTGCAAAACTCGAAAATGGCCCACAACCTGTAGACATCATTTCTCCCGTTAATGCAGTTAAGGCGCTTCACTTCAACGCAACCAAAAAGATGACAATTTTGGCCCTTGTTCACGCGAAGCGAAAAGTTTTTCCCTCCCCCAGACATCCGTGCTTTAGGGGCTAAGCCCATTAGGGGCTGGGGCTATTGGCGTCTCCAGCTGTCGTTGTAATCGCCGTCTCATGTAGTCACGGTACTAAAACACCGGGAAACTCGTTTACGCCTCGCGCTATAGAACGCAACGCGTATTAAAAAAAACAAAAAAACACCGGGACACTCGTTTACGCCTCGCTCAAGAGAGCTTTGTGCTTCAAAGACAAGAGACTTTTACAGCAAAGCTGTATACCTCTACCTGCAGAGGTTTCATTTCCGTTGGCAAAAACGCCAAGGATACACTTATACATTGCATGCTTCGCCCCTCCCCAGGTTTCACGTTAGCGGAGATGGCCCGGGATTTTTTTCGAAAGATAACGCCAGAGACAGCCACCGCAGCCGGAAATCAAGCCTCCGACGGCGGCGGCATAACAACGTTGCCGGGAACACTGAGCAACAGCAGCTGTTAATCAGAAGGAAACAAAGAGGGCTGACATTATAATGTATCCGCGCGCGTGTGTCTGCGATAACAATGCACAGGTAGCGTATCTTGGACAGCACTTCTACCTACCACATCATGTACTATTACAGGCCGCAGCTGTTTCGTGCACGCGTTGATTCGCAAGAGTACACGAACGAACAAAATAGCAAAGCAGAAATATCACGAGACTTTTGATAGCTTTGCGGATGTGTCACACCAACGCGGCTTGTGTCATACCGCTTCTCGCGCCACCCGTTTTCCTACAGGAACAGAACGCCTAGTTCGGCCGCCCATCCGTGATGTGGCGCGAGGAAGCGGACGCGTCTCGCCTTACGTCACCGCTCGAGCTTGTCACGCAGCTGCAGAGGCGGACATCGATAAAACCCGGTCGCGTATATAGGAGCGCCACCTTGCAAAGGCTGGACGACCCCTGTATGCTGTCGCTTATAGTTTTCGCAAAGCGGGGCTTCCAACCGGGTAATTGCGAGAGGGAGGCAGGGAATGAGAAAGGGAACGATGAAACATATCCGCAGGTGGTGAGGAAACAAGAGAAAAAAGTTGTGGTTGATCCTCTTTCATAGGAATCGGCAAGACACGAAAGTGAAAGGGGCCTTCAGAGGAGCAGTTGAATGTTAGCGGGACCTCGTTCATCGGCGAAGAGTTCGCGAGCCTGACCCAAGGAGGTGCATTTTTTTTTAACCTCCTTGGCCTGACCACGCCAGACGAAGTGACGCCGACACGTAAGAAACAAAACAAAACAAAACAAAACAAAAAAAAAACAGCAGAGGGTGCCTCAATTCACGCGCGTCCCCCGTACACGAAGGCGCTTAAGGCCCCTGTAAAATACAGTGACCTTAGAAGGCGCTGGCATCGAGGCGCCAACTGTCGGCGCTCATTAGCGTCATGATGCGCTACTTCGCTTCGTCTCTCCTAGACGGCGGCACCATCTGAATGAGTCATAGGGAAGAACACAGGGCGCGTTCATAGCTTCGTGGGTAGAGCGCCACGTACCTCCCGTTGTGGCCGCAGAGTTCCTGGGTTCGAAACCTGGTGCCGCCGCGTCATTGTCACTTTTTCTGGCGGGTCACTTCCGTTACGGATATGGCGTCACTGATATCTATCTTGGTGCACCCGGGCATAAGACACTTTCGTGTTAAAAATTAAAGCAGTTCCACTGAACGTGAAAGCTGCCACGTGAGAAGCAGTGGTTCGACAGACGGACTGTGGCGCCCTCTCGACTAATTTCAGTGTCAGCCTGGCGCTGATACGGAAAGTAGTCAAGAGAGGGCGCTGCAGCCACTGAAATGGCCTGTAAAGGCCGCCTCCGAGGCAACGGCGCAGCGCAAAGATCACCCCCAACACTTTGCATATGAGTAACGAGTGCCTGAGTGGTGCATTGATTGATTGATTGATTGTAGGGTTTAACGCGCCGACGCAACGCAGGCGATGAGGCGCGCCGTAGTGGAGGGCTCCGGATTAATTTTGACCACCTGGGGATCTTTAACGTGCGCCGAAATCTCGTACAGACGGGCGTTTTTGCTTTTCGCCTCCATTAGAAAAGTGGCCGCCGCGGCCGGGAATCGAACCCGCGACCTCGTGCTCAGCAGCGCAACGCCTTAGCCATTGAGCCACCGCGGCGGGTGCCTGAGTGGTGCAATGAGATTGACATCGGCTTCGTAACGCGAGTGATTCAGGTTCGATCCCCACAAAGAGAGTAGAGTAGAAAATAACACCCGCAGCTTGTGGGGATAGAAGAACGCAAAATCTATTTCATTCCTCAAAACGTTCGCTGTCAGCCTGTATGGAGCCTGCATGCATTCACACCAATTCATAGCAGACGATGCGCATGAAAAATCTCGGGCCATCTCCACTAATGCGGAACCTGGGGAGGGGCGAAGCATGCAGTTATAAGCGTATCCTTGGCACCTCAGCGTTTTTGCCAACGGAGATGAAACCGTTGGGGAGTACAGGTATACAGCTTTGCTGTAGAAGTCTCTTGTGTTTGAAGCACGAAGCTCTCTAGCGCGAGGCGTAAACGAGTGCCCCGGTGTTTTTTTAGTACGCGTTACGTTCTAGCGCGAGGCGTTAACGAGTTTTAGCACCGTGACTACATGAGACGATGGTTACGACGACGACATTAGACGCCAACAGCCACAGCCCCTAAAACTTTATTTTGCGCAGGACGGGGTCAACGGGGTCAAGGGAAAGCGGTGATGTTTTCGAAGACTGTTTGGGTGCGTGAAGCCGCGTTAAGGCACGTGCACACTAGCGTCGAACTTGGCCGTGCCGCCCTGCCGTCGGCCGCCAGCGGCGTCGCCTGCGCTGCGGGTGAAGGCTGCAGAGCGACGCCGCTGGCGGCCGTCGGCAGGGCGGCACGGCAAATTTGACGATAGTGTGCATGCGCGTAGCTTTACTGCGGTGGCTAGATACCGTGACCCCGGGCGAGTTACGACAAGCCGGTCCCCTAAAGCGCTCCGCACTTTTAAGCAGTCTTTGGACGAGCTAGCGGTCTCAGTGGGCTGCCAACGTTACAAGAAACACCCGAGACGGGAGCACACGCGAACACTGAAACGTGGTAAAGGACGAGATAGGGCGACAGAAAAGTGGCTGTTTGGCCATTTCGGGCTGACGCGACAGGGCAACGTTGTGCAGGCGGCGCTGGTCACGCACGTCACGGCCCGCACAAGTAACGCGCACGGCACAAAACTGCCTCGCTCAGACACAAACACACTCTCACTATCGGACACTCGGCGGGTCACTCCCGGCAGACAATGAAGGCGATACACCGGGTCAAGAACATTCGCGGCGTTTCGAACAAAGAGAAGAAAAAAAAGACAAGGAAACAAAGCAACGAGAGAACAAACACGACGGCACGACTCGTGAGAACGAGGTGTCAACACTACGCAGTATGTACACCTTGGGAAATTCCGCTAGCGTCGTCGAGCCTCGCGACTCGAGACAACAGCTACGAAAACATTGTACTGCATTATTGTGGGTCGCCGTGCGCTATGGCACACGTTGGAGGAGGCTATCTCCCTCCATCTCTTCGAAATGATGGCTAGATACGTAGAAACCGATTTTTTTTTCGCTGCACACTGATTCAATTTATACTTCACCTCGGCAGGTCATTCACCTAACCCGTATCACTCGCCACACGAAACTCGAAAGCGAAGTGGAAAGCTTATCTATATATCCCTCAGACTGCAGCCTGTTCCTGACCTAGCTAGGGCAGATCTGCAAAGACTACATCCCCACCGCAACCCTTTTTTGTCGGATGTTCCCAATCGAAACCGAGCCTAAGCAACTCTGCTCACTTTGTGATACTCGACAAAAAAAAAAAAAAATGGTAACTTTTACTCCACTGCGACGAAGGTTGCCCTTTCCTCATTTCTAGCTACTTGGGCGCAGAAACAAACGTCAACCGGACACTCGCGACCTCATCAACACTAAGAGGACTGACTACTAGCACTACCCCGAAATTTTCGTGTCCATCCCTTGCCCCCGAATTTTCTCAGTTCCCCACCCAGCTCTTTCCTATTTCTTTTCCCGTCCCTAGGAAAGCAATGCCCACTTTTTGTCCGTCATCCGCATAACATGACCTGCACAACCCAACCTCTTCCACTTAATTTGAGCTGGGACGCCTCCCACCCGAGTTGGTTCCCTGATCCACGAAGCCGGGTTGTCATCTCTAAACGCTACCCCCATCCCCACTTTCATACTAATACATACTAGAGGGAAATCTGGCGCTGCAATCGCCGGCCGCCGCGGGCGGCGCCATTGCAGCCAGCGACGTTAGGGTGGCTAGAATGGGATTCTAGCCACCCTAGCGACGTTCCTCGCTTACTTGGCTTGGCTAGCCGCATGGCTTCTTTTTGTCTCCAAGCCAAAATCAACAAAAAGGTAGCATTCTTTCTTGTTCATTTAGCACGACGCTCCTAAATAAATAAATCTCCTTGGAGCTTCATTTTTATAATAACAAAAATTTTAATAATAAATTGCACTAATAATTTTGCGTTTTAATCGAAGCCGGATTTGAACCCGGATTTTGATTTTAATAACTTTGCTTTTCAGCCTGTTCTTGGACCATGCCAAGGACAAGTGGAACGCACCTGTCCGTTACATGGCGGAACGCTCGCTGAAACGCGGCTCCCCTAGACAGTGGCGCCAGATTTCCCTTTAGTGTATAAATTAGTATGAAACTCTATGCCCCCATCATTATACTCTTTCCAGAGTTCGTTAGGCTGACCCAGCTTTTCTTTCAAGGTGCTTAGTATCGCCTCAGCTTTCTGCCCCATATGCCATCACCGGAAGTACGCACTGATTGCACACCACCTTTTTTTTTTTTTTTCTCCAGAGCGTTTGCCAAATCCTTCCTACGAAACAGTGCCCCGTTTCCGCATCCCTCGTTATACGTGATCCACCCCCGCTATGCAAGTTTCCTCTACTGCACGATGCCACAGAAACACACACGAGCCGCTAGCTAACGTTATTGCCAAAGACCCGGAGGTCCCGCGTGGGACGACCTCCGCCCCCCGTGGGGCGCGTACAGCAGAATCAGATACCGCGCGAAAGCGGCGTGGGCCGTCGGAACTTTCCCAATCACGGACGCTCGGAGTGCAGCAGACCGGAAAAGCGTGCACCGTAGACGCGTCAAAGCCGACGCGTGGTGGTGGTGAAAACATTTATTGATCATTTGTTAGTCGAAGAGCAGCCTCTATGAGTGGGGTCCTCAGTCCAGGACTCCAATGGCGGACGCTATCCGGCGGGCCCGCTCGATCAGCCGTTGTTGGTCTTGCGGGGCAGTGCTGGACAGAGCAGCCTCCCAAGAGGAGAGGGTGGGGATGCGACGCGTGTTCCGTCTTCGATTCCTCTCCTTTTCAACCCGTGGCGCGGGTACGCGTACACCCATCGCGACAGACGACAACTGCCCGAAGAGGCACAATAGACTATTATTTCGCCGTTATGCACATGCGCCTCCTGGCGGAGACATCTCCGGTCGTCCCACGTACGCGTGTTGGAGCCCCTCTCGTATGTCCAGCGAGCGGATTTCACGTGCGTCACAGGCCCGCGACTGACGCCACTGGCCGCGATCCGGAGCTCTGCGAGCAGCAGCCAAGCCGCCCCCCGGCTGCTTCCTTGAGTAAGGGCGTGTGCCAAAGAACGCCAAGAATGCGCGCGCGTGCGTCGACGAAGCTTCGAACGCCGACCCAGACTCTCTTCCTGCTTCTGTTCATCTTTTGACGCTCTCGAAGAGACGACACTGCATCGACTGGATGACGCGGGTAATACCCCTGAGTAATTTTTAACACGACAGTGTTTTATTCCAGGATACACAAACATTTGAGTGACGTCATATCCGCCACGGAAGTGACGCCAGTACAACGAAGCAAGCGGCCTGTAAAAAGCGCACCCCTGTACACAGGATATTCTTGCGGGGAAGCAACCTTTAGTACTAAAGAGTACGTTATAGTACTTCGGGTAGTTCGTTTTCGCGTTTTATATTTTAACACGACAGTGTTTTATGCCGGGATACACCAAGATTTCACTGACGTCATATCCGTCACGGAAACGACGCCAGTACACCTTTGCCGAAGAGACCCGCCAGCAGGACGTCGTTCGACAAGCACACCCACAAGCCCACCGCCGACCCGCAAATCATGCTCAGCGGCAGATTTTTCTGCACATTGCACTTTCGTGTTTTACCGATTCCTGTGACAGAGGAATCAACCACAATTTTAAAAATCTCAATCCAATAAACAGACATCACCCCTCCCTCAAGGCCTAACGTTTCTGAGCCTAACAATTAACTGAGAGATCTGCGGAAGGCAACACAAAACTCCGCCCTTATTCACTACGAATTATGAGAAAGCGTTCCAGTGACATCTTTATTGCACTTCACATACCGCAATCATCCCCCAAGACATTATTGTATAATCTATAATGGGGTGGATAGGGGAAGGAGGGCAGGGGGGACAGCGCTGGGAAAGCTGGAAGAGAAAATACGCAGTCAGGGAAGGATTGTGAAACCAAAGCGCCGGAAAAAAAAAATTCAGCTGGAGTGCGTATACACACATTGTGAGCAGGCTCAAATGCTGTGCAAATAAAGGAGGGCGTTCGACATGGATCGTTCCCGCTTAGAGCACGTACTCTATAGGAAACTGGATAGGGAAACGTTGGCTATGAGAGCGAACGAACAACGCCTATTCAACTTGTTCGGCTATACAGAGCGACCGAAGACGGGATAAAAAGAGCGAAAAAAATAATCTAAAACACCCACAAGAGGGCTTCAACATAAACACGAAGACACGAAAAATGGTTTCCCGCGGCCAGGCCGTGGAAAAAGCCATTTTTGGGCCTATACAAACGAGATCGTGGCGGGACGGGCTCGTACGTTCAACCTCGTAACCTGACCCGTGGCCTCCCGAGCTCGTGTCCCCCGGTGCGTGTCAGCGCTCCCAGCGAGGTCGGAGGGGGAAGGCTATATTTACGTCAACGGCGTCTCACCGGCCGGGAATCGACGGGTTTCGAAAGAACAGTTTTCTTTTTTTTCGCTAAATGAGTGCCAGCGCAAATCTCCCCAGGAGGTCGGTCGCTGTTGCGAAACCTAGTGAACAACAACAACAAAAAAAAAAATAACACAGGGAAAATGTTGAGAACGACGACGACGAGGACGACAGAGCTATCAACACCGGTGGGAACGAACGCGGCGTCTCGTTAACGCCTCGCGGAAAGACACCGAGTTCAAGGCCGGCGATTGACGTTTGCGCCAGGACCACAGCGCGACGACGATGCTCGCGTTGTTTTTTTGCGCGACCTTTCTGCCTACACTGATGATGCTTTAGACGCCGCGGAGAAAAGACACGCGTGGTAGCAAAATTCAAAAATTGTAATGTAACGCATTTAACCTGCGACGCGTTATTTTGAAGCACCGGCGATTTCGCTATAGCGCTTACTCAATTTAGCGTTGGAAAAAAAAAAAAAAAAAAAGAAAAGCAACTGGCAGCAACGAAAGAATCTTATACGGCTGCACCGTACTCGAAATATCTCTGTTGACAGGGTACTTGTAAAAACTCCAATAAGTACATCTATCAAATTACTAATTAAACTTGCGAGCTTTTGATCATTAAAATATGGCTCCACGAAAAAATATTACGACCCAGGAAAGTGCGAGCATACTCGTATACAATGCACGCTTAAAGCTGACGGTGATTTAAAATCATTCGGGAACTTTACAGCGTGCGCAAAATTACCTCGATCACTTTAGACGCTCACTTTATTAAAAGTACCAGTTAAAATTTTAACCAAGCAGCTTGGGGAAAAAAAAAAGCAGGCCTGTCAATATAGGTAGCCAAATTGTGATTTTCCGGCTTCAAACTTTCAACAGGTTTCGTAGGCGATTACCGCCACTCAGACGGTGATCGCATTAACTAATGACGACCAACACCCAATATCAACGAATGTATGTGACACCTTTCGTTTTCAATTACTACACACATACAACGTTTGGTACGCGCGCCTGGTTGGGCGTGTACAAGATGATGCGGGTTTGCCATTTCGGTTTTTACCAAGTTCCCCGTTTAAAGTTTCCCGGGTTTTACATCGACGGGTGTAAAGATTTAGTCTGGGTAGAAACCATCGTCGTTCGCGAAAATATTGATGGTACCCGCCGCGGTGGCTCAGTGGCTAAGGCGTTGCGCTACTGAGCACGAGGTCGCGGGTTCGATTCCCGGCCGCGGCGGCCGCTTTTCTGATGGAGGCGAAAAGCAAAAACGCCCGTGTGTACGAGATTTCGGCGCACGTTAAAGATCCCCACGTGGTCAAAATTAATCCGGAGCCCTCCACTACGGCGCGCCTCATCGCCTGCGTTGCGTCGGCGCGTTAAAACCCTACAATCAATCAATCAAAATATTGATGGTGTCTTTCTACGTGACAGGGCCATCACAGCTGGCAAAATGACACGTCATCTCCGCGTAGAGATAAGGGGATACCAAAACGGTCATCATCATCATCACCACTACGCTGCCACCACCATACTCGTCATTCTATTGTATACCGGAAAACCTGTTCTACTACACAGTCCGATAAGCAACGCGCGCGCCGCAACGCATCCAACTACGAACCAGCGCGCGCATGCGCAGTATATAGAAGCGCTGGTCGCATGCATGCAGGGCCACTTTCTGGGCCAAGGCGCACTGCTTTCTGCACCAGAAACAACACACGATTGGTGCGCTGGAATGTTCGCAAGGAAGACGCAGCAGCCGTTTAAAAGACGTGTATGGCGTCGAAATCATGCGATCGCGGCTAATTAGCTGGTCTTGATATATATATATATATATATATATATATATATATATATATATATATATATATATATATATAGCGGCCGTCGTATTGCATGACCAAAAAAGAGAGAAAGAAAGAAAGAGAGAAAGACAGAAAAACAAACAGGACAAAGGTCCTTCCGCAACCTTCATATACGAGCAAAGGCAGATTAGCTCATCCGCTGCGCGACGGGACATCGTGCGCTGTCGCACACGCAATGGTCCGCGCATGGTCAGGGAGGCCGAATGTTCCCGAAAGGTCCGCCGAACAATTACTCCTTAGCGGGACACTCATTACTCCGAAGTCCCGAACTTTTTTTTTTTTTTTTTTTTCCTACCACTACCTCGTGCACGCATACTTCTGCAATCCGTCCATCTCTTTACCATGTCCAACCGATTTTGCGGCCACACTTACCTTGGCACACGGGAAATGTGCACGCCAGGAAAGCGGGTTGGCACTGCTGTTGACAGGCACGAGGTCGCGACGAAAAGAGAGCGACATATTAAGGAACGAAAACATTCGGACATTTCCTTAACTCAGCGTGTTTCAAGTACGCAATGCACGAAAAAGGCAACGGCTTCGACAGAACCGTAGCGAATCAGCCCCGATTGGAAAGCGACAGGAACGCACTAGAAAACTGTACGGTAGAAATTCCCCGTACAAAGATCTGCTCCAAGAGGGGAACGAACTTGTTACATGACGGCGTCAACCGCCGCATCAAAATGGGGTCGAGTACGAGCATACTGCCATGTGCAGGATCATGATGATAACCGTCGGAAGAACGGAAGACCCTTTCGCGCTTTCTATAAAGAGGACAGAAATGTTGCAGGTTTAGTTCTCACCCACCATGTTTACGTGTGTGAGAGAGAGAGAGAGAGAGAGAGAGAGAGAGAGAGAGAGAGAGAGAGAGAGAGAGAGAGAGAGAGAGAGAGAGAGAGAGAGAGAGAGAGAGAGAACACTAAACGGCGTTTCCTATGCGCCTTATTTTAATTCACCCATTCGACTGGCCAAGCCCGCGCCACCATCCGGCCAGCCGTTACTTGTTGGCGCAAAATAAAGAGCCCGAAAATGTCCGTCCACACCGACGGACAAAGGGAGGCGCGCTTTTCAAACGTGAGAACAAAGGTCGTTCGAACGCGCTTTTGCCGAACTCCGCCGCCTATAGCAGCGCGACAAGACAATGGAGGCAGCCCGGAGAATTGAATACTCTGTATACAAGGTCGCGTACTGGAGCGTGAACGCGCCCGCAAGGTCGCCGACTGACACAACGCTGCAGCGTCGTAGTTTAGCATAATCTGTGCCAGTGTGTAGCCTCGCCGCGAGACGCGCTTCAGTTTGTCGAGGGCGCAAGGCAGTGACACCTTGCGCCATCTCGCGACATGATTCGAACATAGCCGCCGTTTGAAAGGGGCCATACAGACAAAATACAACCTTGTTTAATTTGAAAGAACAAGAATCTGGTACCTCACCCAACTCCACTCCAGCAACGAAAGACATTAGCCCACCCAAGAAAATAATGCAAGAAATATTGAAAAGCTTTAAAATTTCGCGCCACAGTGACGTAATACGGGCAAGCACTAAAACACTGCAATCATGTATTAACTGCATATTAGCATTCAAGTGATTCGACCAAACGAAACGAGGCTACACTACAATCACCCAGTCAATTTAGGAAGGGGGGGGGGGGGTTGCCTCACATCTTGCGGCGCCGCTTTGGGGCAGCTTCGGCGCAATACTGCTTTTTGGAGCGCGATGGCGCAGGACTAGCGGATTGGCCCAGCGTGGCGCAAATGGCGCCGCACTTCCACTCTTGAGTCGTGTTTCTTGGCGGTGGCTTAGGCCGGCGGCGTCCGCCAATCGCACACACAGGATTCCGTGAAGTCACAGAGAAATAGCCGGAAACTGGTTGGAGAGAGTGGCCACTGACTAGTACGTTCTTTTTAATATCTGAATTATTTGTTCGAATTGACCTTGCGATAAAATTGGTATCATTTCTATTTGGACAACGCAGTCGTTATTCTTTTGAACAGCGCAAGTAGACGAGGACGAGGAGTGGACAGGACACAGCGCAGTGTCCTGTCCACGTTATGATGATCCCGCAGTCGTTATGATGATCCCAAATTGTATTTTGCCTTCATGGCCCCGTTATAAGCACTTGCTAGAACAGCCCTGCGTGGCCGTTTATGTGAGTGTGCTGTGACGATCGCATCAAGGTGACCTGCGTTCAAATCACGCCAGTACTAGCTGTTCTTCTAATCCGGAAACATTCGTCCGGTACTTTTCACCGAAATACGTCTAACGAACTACGCGTCGGAGCATAGGGATAAAGTAGCCCAGGGTGTCGCAATTTTATTACACGAACAATAATATTGCCCCTGAAAATGTCTTCCAAAAAATGCATTCGTATATAGAACTGAAGCCGACTTTCAAGGCACTGTGAATGCTTAGCAGGGTGGCCCCGGAAAGGATGCCTACGCAGTATTCGATAATCACCATTTCAGAGTTTCTGTATCATCATTTAGGGGCTCGGGCTGTCGGAGTCTCCTGTCGTCGTCGTCGTTTCATGCAGTCACGGCACTAAAACACCCGGACACTCGTTTCCCAACGTCTCGCGCTAGAACGCTTCGTGCTTCAAAGACACGAGACCTTAGCAGCAAAGCTGTATACCTCTAACCCCCAACGGTTTCATCTCCGCGGGCAAAAACGCCAAGGCGCCGCCATTATATACTTATACACCGCATGCTTCACTCCTCCCCCAGGTTTCGCGTTAGTACAGATGTCCCGGGATTATTTTTCTTCCTTTTTTATATGCGCTTGAACAATACTTTTCAACGCGAAGATAGATAATGCATGCCACTTCTTGCTCTAATTCTTCACAATCAGGGATGGTTTTTATGCCTTACAGATCAGTTCTGACAAAGTAAACATTCAAATACTAGAATGTGCTGTTTGATACTCTTCCAGTAACTACACAATCCTAAAATCGCGAAGAAAGCCCCAGCAAAAAAAGCTTCCGTTCTATTTCCGTATAATGAGGCCGTCCCAACGTTGATAGCTCATTATTGAGTCCCAGCTAGCTAACTCAACCATTTTTATCACTTAAGAAGATCGATCAATCAATCAATCAATCAATCAATCAATCAATCAATCAATCAATCAATCAATCAATCAATCAATCAATCAGAGCATAAACACTTGGAGGGTCAACCACAATAAATGTGTGTGTGCCTATTCTGAATTTTGTCTGCGTGCTCTGAAGCACAGCAAGAAGTTTTCGTTACGCACGATATTCCGTCCATAAGCCGCGCAGCCAAACCGTCCGTCATTTTTTGAAATAAACTCCGAGTTCAACGCCGCAATACTCTTTCCTTGCCACACACCATCGTACCTAAAACAACTCGCCTAACTAAACGCACAGCCCCGACACCTTATCCCCCAAGGCACTCCCCAATTAGAAAGGTATCTTACCTGCTCGCCGGCGTTAAATTATTCCAAGAAGCCTCGGCCGTCGAAGATAGCGGACGAACCTCCTCGGGCCAAAAGGCTTCACCTCGCGCCGAATTCTCCGCTCATTGGCGCTCGAGTTGCGCATGCGTACTCCACTTTCACCTTTCGCCGCACTATGCCACCAAGAACCAAAAATGCAACTAAGCTTACGGAGTCTCTTCCTGTTGTAGCTCTTGTTTAACAACTCGAAATAGAAAAACAGAAGATGTAAATGTCTCGGCGGTATGAAGTAAACGGGAAGTCGCAGTCGTCTGCAGTGAGGCGGCAAAGTTACTGCGAACAAGCCGCTTTTAGGGGGCAGACGATGTCGACAGTGAAAAGCAGACGTCGCAACCCGGATCGGCAGTTGCAGCAGCAACAGCGAATAGGGAGCGAGCCTGGCGGAAATTTGTTTTCTTTTCCGTCCTCTCAAAAGGCGATGATACAACCGCCCATAAAAGCTGCCGGGAACGTGCATGCGCTCGAACGTCTCACACGGAACTAATAGGCGAGGATATGACGTGGCCTTGTTTCTTCTCGGCAACAGTGCCAGCTGCGGTTAGAACTCGCGGAGAAACTGGGCGCACGCAATAACCTTCGCTCGTAATTACAGCGGCACCTTCGAGCGTGGCTTCGAAACGTTCGCCAATGATCGACACGCCGATGGATCGTGCAGACGCAGGAAACCACCAACTAAGACGGTAAACGTCCGTTTGCGCACACGTGAAACTTGGAGAAGGCCTAAACGCGCGTTATTGGTTGATCGTTTCGAAAAACAAACAAAAAAGAAAACAAAGTTTCAGTGTCATTTTCTCGACAAATGCATACCCGCTAAACAAAACCTTTTGGAAGTCCTACATTCTATTACGAAAAGTGATTTCTAGGTGAAATCTTTTTAAACAGAAATTTATTGAATAACGTTGATCCACCCCGATCGCAAATCCCACCATAAATTTTGCTGGGAAATCAGGTGGGCATCCTGGGAAATCAGGTGGGCATGGTGATCAATACTGGAAACTTACCTGGGCAACGTTTTTAAAGCTGGGAGTAGGTGGGAATAATGGCGGTACGTTAGGTGGGCACCTCGGCTATCCTGGGCAATACTGGTGGCCTTACTGGTCAACGTGACCCACCACAACCATGCTGGCGTTAATAGTGTTGACTGATCGTCTGCGATGGGGACGCCCTTTTTTCTCCTTGGCAATGCCCACCGTCGTTTGCCGTAAAAATGCGCTAACAGTGAATAGCGCCATGAGCGTTCGAAAAAAGCGGTATAGACATCGACAGCGCCCATGCAATTTGTTGTGAGCGGAGCATGTTTATATTCGCACGTAAAGTATTTGGAAGCTTAGCCAGTGATATACCTCCAGGCCTAGAAACGAAGCTTCACTTGAGTAAGCCGACCTGCGTGCGCACAGGCGTGCATAACGCGAACTTATCTAATATATGAACTACAAGATGATATGCCGGCCTCTGCATGTATATGAAAAGATGCAACGCTACGAAGCCAGCGAGAGAACCGCCACCGTCATTCCTAGCCGTTGTCGCCTGCAGCCCCCGTCACGCCATGAAATAGCTCATGGAACACGTACTGTTTGCTTACAGAACAGGCTCTCAACTCCTGCTGGATGTAAGTGGCACCTGACCTTACCGTTCACCGACAGCTTAGGCGTCCATGACAATGCTAGAGTTTTATTTATTTTTAACGCGTTTTGAACGGCGCGCGTCACTCGCCTCAGTTGGCCGCCGGCAGGGGGGCAGCGCGACACAGACGACGGCGGCGACGTTTCGGCGGCTCGCTCGGCTCCCACCGTCATGGCTGCGTGCAGTGGTTCTACGATTCGGTAAATGCTCAGCGGCGTGAAATTTCTGGTTACGTGATCACTATGGATTTATCTACCGGACGAACAAGTACGGCTGGGCAGTTAAGGTAAGTGAAACGTCGTTTACTAGTCCAGTGTATTTAACGGAGCACTGTTGTCGAGCCGGTGCCGGCCCTTAGGACTGACGTTCTGTGTGTGCAACGTATCGCTCGCGTTGGTGTGCGATATCTATCATATCGGCGTTACGCAGATTTGGCATTTGACAAGCGACCTTTTCCGTCTTGTCACGTATGTAAGCAGCACTTGCTCCAAAGCTTGCGCCTTGGGTTGTGCGAAGTAGAATCATGTGTCATTAAGTCAAACTGACCGCACCGAAAACGCTACCGCCTTGTTCTTCGCTATGAGCCACCCAAAAATACCACTTCCCTCCAGCCTCCAGGTTATAAAAATAATGCGTAGCTGTGTAATCGGCTGAGTACTCTCTTTAGGAGAACTGTACACTAACAAAAAAAAAGGTAAAACGCGGGGTGTGCCTTGAATTCAGTCTAGAGCAGGGTATCGGAGTATAATTTAGGGCCCCCTAGCACGCTCCGCACTATGAATGTTTCAGTATTAATGTGTTCAATTATGAGCGTGAATAGTGTTGTGCGTCCGTCAGCCGCCTCGGGAATATGCATTTATACGAATTTTTATGCGACCACGTTGAAACATTGCGCGTATCGTGCCTCGTCTAGACGTTGGCGTGCTACGGACGGATAAACAGCGTTGCTGTAACCAAGTGGCCGCTGCCTTGCGCGCGCTGTAGAGGTCGAAACTTTTTGTAAGTGGCATAAAATGTGCGTTCAGAGGGTTTGCCTTCTGGTTCTCCCATGCCCATCCAAAGTATCATATTCCCCGCGAGGCACTCCTTTCATTTCATTCCTAATTGTGAAAAGTTACCTTGCAGAAGCGCAAGTGCTTCAAAAGAGCATGCCTGTTTTATCTGCGCTGGCTTTTTCGGTAGTGATCCGCGGCCATTGCAGTTCTTCTGATAGATACAAAAAAAAAAAAAAAAAAAACAGTAGTGTCGATATTTCAGTGCATTTTTACGAAACCAGGGTGGTTTAAATTGGGAGGATCCCTCAAATTCGCGCATCCCGTAGTCTGGGTGCAGATTCAGTGCGTGGAACCCCCAAACTAAAAAAGGGGTTCTCAGTTCTTTCTCATGTAAATAAATGAGCAGCTGCTAAATGTCTTGTGCATTCCATTTGGGAACGTTTTACCTTCAGACAAACTTCCCTGATATGTAAAGCCCAAGTTTTGCACCCCTGTATACAACACTTGTGTGAACAGACCACATTCCCGCATGCCTCTACACATCTTTCGAGTGGCGTAGCTTCTGAATGCGCAGAGCGTGTATATTTCAAAATAAATGTTTGCCTTATCATTTTATTTTTTGTGCTATTATTGTGGTAAATGTTACTGTTCTTACCAATAATTCTCAGAGAAAAATTAGAAGGATCATTTGAAATATTGATTGCTGATATTCATACCCCGTGGTTTTTGTCAGTTACGGCATGTTTACGCTCAGCCTAATGTTGCATAGGAGTGATTTTCATAATCTACCCTACAGTGGGCAAGGCAGCCTGGTGATCTCTGTGATTCTGCATTTTGGGTGCACCAGGTTCGAGGAAAAATGACTGCGTCTGGCATGTTGGTTGATAATAATCTGCATTTTGCAGGCCATTGGCCGCTTGCAGGCAGAGAAGTTGCTTTGAAGATAAAGAACGGGCACGACGTACTCCCAGTCAATGGACGAGACTTCTCGTGGGACGTTGAGTGTGTTCGGGCCTAGTAAAAAAATGGTGACCACATTGCTTTTCTGCAGTTGTGAATTGTCTTGCATTATGTTCCTTCTTCAATTTCAGTTAGCTGAATTTGCCTATTTGAGTTTAAGGATTGTTTTAAAAAGCATTTGAGCCTTAGCAGTGTTACTACTTTGCTTATAATGTTTTGACACAGATAAGGTTGACCGATCAGATGGCTAGGTAACATAACGAAGTCTAATTTCCAAACTTGCACCATCTTTGCACGCATCTAGATAAGTTATCACTGCTTTCATCATATTGCTGCCTAGAACTGTTTCAGTTTGTAATTAAACGTAACGAGGCTTGGTGTTGGCTTTCGGCTAGCGTGATGGTGTCTGCTTAAGCTGAATTTGCCTATTTGAGTTTAAGGATTGTTTTAAAAAGCATTTGAGCCTTAGCAGTGTTACTACTTTGCTTATAATGTTTTGACACAGATAAGGTTGACCGATCAGATGGCTAGGTAACATAACGAAGTCTAATTTCCAAACTTGCACCATCTTTGCACGCATCTAGATAAGTTATCACTGCTTTCATCATATTGCTGCCTAGAACTGTTTCAGTTTGTAATTAAATGTAACGAGGCTTGGTGTTGGCTTTCGGCTAGCGTGATGGTGTCTGCTTATTTACTTCGGGGTTTGTTCTTATGTTTTGGCACATCTTACAGCTTTTTAAACCTGCAACACCGGTTGAGCAAAATAGTGAGCTTGATGTGCTCAATTTATTATTAGTTTTCTTACCCTGTGAACAGTTTTGTTCCACCATGAACATGCACGTAATTTAACCGCATTTTGAAGCAGAAATATAAGATGTTACAAGTGTCAAGTAAAAAAAGATGGAGGTAGTCTTGTAATAGTTGGCTTTATCCAAAAAACGCAGAGGAGAGCCGTCACGATACCACAGCCCGAATTCGGAGGCTAAGAGGTGTTGACGTACCTAACTAGCTTGTAATTAATATGGAGCTATAACTGAAAATTAGTTTTATGCATGACTAGGATGGCATGCACTTAATGATGGCTAAACGAAGTTATCTTTAACCTTTTTCTTCATGTGAGTGACCGCAAGCCTTTGAACTGTAGAGAACAAGTTGCCAGTGGGCTATTCAGGATTAAGTGTTCCAGGTTTCAGGTTTCATATTTGAGCTTATGGGAACTGAGGGGCTCTTGGCCATGGCACGTTTTTTTATTTTTTCAAAGCAAGGCTTCTTTGGGCTTCATAATCACCCACGGCAACTTAAATTACTAATGTGGATGTGTGCCCCCTCTCATTGAATGGTTAGTCTAGCAGCAGACATCACATCTGGAAGCGCGGTGAAGCATGGTGATGGTGATGAACAGTAAAAAAGGAAAAAAAAAACATCAGATGGCCCACCATATTTTCTTTTTTCTACCGGGCCTCTCTTCATTAATGATCTCCACGTGTGCTCTGCTGGTTCGTTATGTCAGGGTGACGTGGGCATCGAAACAAACATGCTTATTCTCATCTTAGTGCTTAGAAAGCTTTTACTGCTTTCCAGCTCTGCACCTTTTCCTCCCACTTGTTTGGCAGTTCCAGTTAATTAGTACATGTGGACATAAAAAAAAGCTGGCGAAGAATCGGACAAACATATTTGACGCTGATCACGCTGCAAGCAAATGGCTACCAATGAGGGAGTAGAGGAGAATAACCTTTGCCGGCAGCAGGCGAGTCTCGAGAATGTGCACCTGCTTCCAGGGCTTTGTCGTAAAACAAATTGGTGGCACATGTGCGGTGACAGTAGAATATGCTACTAAGATCCACTGCACTTCTGTCCTGATAATTAGTGCCTTCTGGTGCACAATGCAACAATTATTGCCCATAATAGCATTGCTTGGAGCAGCCAGCTAACCACACGGCTGACCATTTTTCTTAGGAACCTACGTGGACTTTCAATGCATTGCATTGGGCCTTTATGTTTGCATTTGAACTGTTTCAGTATATTGAGCCTGATCCTCATTTGTATCTGCTTTTAGCAGTTGCAGTGCCGGTGTGACCACCACCAGGTTCGCTTGCTGGAGGAAAGGTGTTGCTGGAGCTGTGGTGTCCCCTCTTCCCTTCCTCCCTGAGCCAGTTTTGAAAATGTTTGCAGCTGTAGATGGGCAGGTAAGCAGAATTTTTTTCCCTTGTCGTTGCTGTACACTAATGAATCATAAGGAGCCAAAAAACCAGAATTTAGCCTGCAATTTAAATCTCGGCAGCACTTTTCTTTTAACTTACCACTTCAGCTGGATGCATGCACAGCACTCAAGAGCAAAGTTCTATGAACAGTTATTTCTTAGAAAATATTGGTTCTTAAAGTACAACTGCACTTGAATTTTTGGCCATGCAAGAATGCTGTCTAATAGTCGACATAAAAAGAACGGTAGCGTCAGCAACTGGTTTAAAACCTGATTGCACACAGCACAGACGGTCCAATAAATTGGGGTTTTGGTTTTGGGAACCGATGCTGAGAACGGCAGCCGCTCCCGACAGCCTGCAGATACGTGCCGGAAGTGGCTTGTTTCGCACTTTTCTTTCTATGGAAGAACAATACTTTGTCGTGGCTAATTATGTCGTGAAAAAGCAGTGAAAAACGTGTACAGTAAGAAGTGTAACGTGTTCCTACCACACAAGTCGCAGTAGACAATGTGGCCTCTGTACTAGCCTTGGCGCTTCGAGTTTACGAATAGTGGCCTGATTGCAGCAGCTATTTGTAAAAGATGAATGACCTGGTTTCAATCGTGTACGCATGAAAATAACCCGCACGAAGCAGTGATACAGCACTCCAGAGTTTTACCGTCGCACATTTCAATAGCTGTCCTGCAATAAGCTATTCTATTAACACTGTTTTCTCAGTTGCATGTGCTCGGTTATGGCTTACTTCAAAAGCATTAAACAAAAATTTGGGGTAGATTAGAATTTATTTTAAGAAGCAGATTTGGTTGTTGCGAATGCGGCTTGCTACATTATTGTGTACGCGTAGGCCCGGCCAGAACTGGGAGCGCTGAAGACCAGCCGCCCAGGTGGGCAGTCGTGTTTGATCAGCCATTTCATACTCGTGGTGATGATGGCACTGATGATGATGATGGTGCTGGTGCAAGACTTCCCCCCTGGTGCGCAGTGTGATAAATAGAAATGAAAGCACGTTATGGTCAATCTGCCAGTATATACTCATAGACACTGGAATGCTGGACTACGGACTGGCTTTCATGCAGCATTTTTCTCCCATGCGCGCTGTTTGAACAGTGCAACTGTTGTAGCTGGCTGTAATGTGTGGCGCTAATGCGTTTAAAATACCCAAAAAATGCCGAGTGCTCGTGAGCGTGTGCCTCGAGTAACCGCCAACTGACCCCTGCATGCAGAGTGCCTTTAGCAAAAAAAAAAGCAAAATGTTGGAGGAGTGCCTCGGGTTGCCTAGCGACCAGCAACACCACAGTTGCTAAACACCTGCTCCATGAAACCTCGACGCAAATCGAGGAAAGCAGCGCATGCGTCGTGCATGTAAGCGCACCACTGCGCCCCAGCTGTTGTCAAGTGGCGTATGCAGTGCTCGTCAAAAGGACCACGACGATATTTTTGCATATGATGACTACCACTACCACAGTGCAAAGCATCGCGGAACATGTAAACAGACAATTTCAAACTTGTACAAACGTGTGCTGCTGCGTTCTGCAGCGTTCGCGTAGAAAGAAATCCTGCAGCTTCACTATGGCTCAATCCTTGCATGACTTAGTGCAGTGAAAGAAGCCAAATGTCGGTGAAACATTAACATTAATCAACTTAATTAGCATCCCAGACACCAGACCACAAAGCCAAATGGTTGAGAGCAAAGGAGTTCAAAAAGTTCTTTAGCAAACGATTGTCCCTCTGTGCTCTCCATTACCCTTCGAGCTGCATTAATTGATTGTATGGTGTATTTGCCGACGCTACAAAGGCGATGAGGCACACTGTAGTGGAGGGCTCGAGATTAATTTTGACCACCTGGGAATCTTTAATGTGTGCCAAAATCTTGGAACATGCACGTACTTATGCTTTTCACCTCCAATTAAAAAAGTGGCCACCGCACACATTGGGCTTCATTGCAAAGTTGGTTGGCACGCATACGTTGTACATTCTTTCATCACTGAGTGGTCATTCCTCTTTTGGGGTCTAACGACGACACCGAGCAAAAAAAATTGCTTCCAATCCACGCTTTAAAGGTGGTTGGAAAGCAAAGCTGTAAACGACACCCACAACAATTGCCCATGCTGCACTTGAATTCACAAATGTGGCAGTGCAAAGAGTGAAACCACATATTCTGCCAGCCGTTATCTGGAATTCACGGGCTCGGCGTCCCGATTGCAGCAGTGTTGGCCATGGCCGGGCTAGAGTGCCGGACGCCGCCGCTGTATCCCGGCCGTGCGTCAGCAAAAAGAAAACGGTGACGAGCGTTTTTCTAAGGGTGAGACTGCGGAACCTCGTCATTCTGATGAGCTAGCTAGGGGCTACACCACTGCACGACACAAGCGCAGACACCGAAGCAATTCGGCATGTGAGCTTAGTGATTCCCATTTATACCGATAACTAGTTAGCTTAGTAAGGTTGAGAATTGCGAGAAAGCTGAGGGAACTTTTATAATCGCTATTTATCAGATCCTGTTGATTCTTTTGCCTTCTGTAATGCCTGTTAAAACATAACCAAATTTGTATTCAGTAATTTAGAAAACAGAGTCCCATTTGTGGCAAGCACTGCACAAAAGGTAGCGTTTCTCTAGTGACCAGATGTCTGTAAAGGGGTCTGTACATTTTGTTTTCCTGCCCTCCAAACCAATCCTTAACGTATCTTTGGTGTATGGCCACTTAATTCTGTCGGATCTGGGTTACCCAGGAGGTGCTGTAGAGCAAGTTAGAAAAGTCGTGTGAAGGAAGCGTGCAATGTACGCGAAGCTGCACAAGAACAGGCCCAAACAACCGTCGCTAAAGCAGATGACAAAGCCAATGGAATGGTTTAGCCAACGTGCCCGCCGGGGTGCACAGCTCCGAAAGCAACTCCGGCGTTCGGGGAACGCTGGGTAATAGCGCCCTTTGCCGCTCCATCTACACAGTGCTCCATGAGTGAAAAGGGCCCTCCTCCTCCTCCTCAGCCACGTTGGGAGTTTCTTGTTGCGCACTCCACGAAGAAACCGTTGGCTGGTAGAGGCAGAAAGCTTTCTTTTAAAACTTGTCCGCATTTCAAAACAACTACACATAATATTTGGCCGAGTTTCCAAGCATAACCAGGCATAATCTTAGTTGAACCAAAATTAAGCTAGGTGGGGCGGCCGGCTTTGCTCTTTGCCCATCTACGCGCCACTAGGGTAAAATTGGCCGGGAATCCAACCCATGCCCTTGTGCTCGGCAGCGCAACGCCTTAGCCACTGAGCCACTGCAGCGGGTGTGTGTTATCTTTTGGCCTACCAAAACTTCAATAGTATAGCAGCGCAGTGGTTCGCAGCCATGACTGCCCCAGTGACCCCTTCTTGGCTTGCGAAACAGTGGGGACCCCACGATTGAGCATATGTTGATCGGTGTCATTATGTCAAACAATTTGTACTTGTATGTACAAGTCTTTGAACAGTTATATGCTGCCTTAGGTAGGCCTTTTTATCTCTTGTCATAGCTGGCATGTTGTGCGGAAAGAAGGTGTTAAAATATGCACTATGCAGAGAAACTAAACATACATGTAATGCAGCGAGGCCACCTTTTTGCATATCAAGAAAGTTCTGGCAAAATCGAGAAAACAGTGGCAGGGGAAAAGTTTTGAAAGAGGCTTCACGGACCCCTGAAGTGCTCTCGCGGACCCCCTTGGGGTCTGCGGACCCCCATTTGAGAACCAGTCGTATAGCATGTTGCAGAGCACGACAACATTTATTTGATCAAATCTTTGGATTTATGTGACGAGTAAAGTTTGGTTACATTATTTAGCTTTCTAATAAAGTAAGGTACAACCTCAACACAGGATATAGTACTTTATACCTGATTCAAAGAGCGCAAGTTGATCAGTTGGGATTTTAAAATTAATTGCTTTGTTTTCTAATTGCAAGTGCAGATTGGTCCAAATGTGGATGTGCCTGACGAAAAATGGACGTGGCTGATGCGGAACACATCCTATGGAGACTTCTGCCTCGATCTGGCAACCCTACAGAAGCGGCGGTACAGGATGGATGGGGCAGACCTTCTACAGCATGGCATGGGCGATAGAGAAGACAGCATCTTTCATCAATGTGGAACTTGAAAAAGTATGTGAACATCTATATTATCGTGCGCTTTTTAAAAAAATAGGTCAAGATTATATTGTCAAATCATGTAATATTTAGAGCATATAAGATGTTTCCAACTGGCTGACACGCCGGTTTTGAGTTGGTATTTTTACTGGGGAATAGGTATTAATTACAGAAAAAAAACCTGTTCCCAGCTCTTCAACTTGAGTTCAGGCTGAGGGGTAGTTTCTAGTTAAAAAATGGGAGGGGACTTCAGACATTTATGATTGTGGGAAACAACACGCTGGAAAAGAACAGGACAACAAAAAGGGGAAGAACACTAGTCCTGACTCGAACTAGTGTTTATTAGGCAACAGAAAGAATGCGCATATACATGCAACTACGCACCTGCACAGAGGGAGAAGAAAAGACGGATGCAGCTTTGCATAGGATAATGTGCTAAAAAGACAAGAAGTTGGAAGAAAAGGGGTGTGGAGAGGGGCTGACAAGTCACGTGAGCATATGGCCAACTAGCTTGGCTTTTTTTTTTTTTGTGGGACGTAATCGAGGTCTGGCTTACGCAGTCACCTTTATAGACCATAATTGCCTGGCTCTCCCTGGGCGCAGCATTTTTCCGTGATCAGTGTGCTGCCATGCAAGCACTTTGTGGGGGAATGTGGGCACGCCAGCTGCCGCCCCCGCAGCGTGGCATCGCTCGCATCGTGGACTGCATATCGTGCGTCTCGTGTGGCTTGAAAATTGGTAAGCGCCTTCCCATTTGATGTATCATGCCACAGTTAGCTTGTTCACCAGAGAGCACATTCAAGGAAAACGAGAACTAATTCTTATGCGAGGCTTGACCATGCTGCACAGACTGTGAATGCAGTGTGTGGCATGTTGTTTTCGACAAAATCATGACTTGTGTGGCTCTGTTTTGTAGTGCCAGACTTCTTGATGCCCACTGTTGTACCCGGGTTATTACAGCCGCTTGCTTTCTTTTTAAATATCACCTCCAAGTCACCATGCCCTGCGTGAAATACACTATGTATGGAAGCTACCCGTTCAAGCATGACTGCGCTGCTGTTGACTGCACTAACAACCAACACAACTGCAAAGTCTTCATGCAAGAACTAACCCATAGAAATAGGCGTATAGATATCGTACGATGGTGCAAACACAGAGAAGCATAAGGAAGAAAAGACACAGAGCTTGCATGTTTTTCCTTCCTTCTGTCTGTGTGTTTGCACTGTTGTACGAAATGAACTTAGCCAACTCCCCCAATTTAATACTTTACTCAAGCGTATACATGTGCGAAGTCTATAAATTTTCTGGAGGCTTGCAGCGCTGCGCAAATGGGTCTTCATGGTGAACCGAAAGTACTTCCTATCCAGCAGCTTGGCACGAGCAGCAAAAAAGAAAAGGTGTGGCACGCCAGTTTAGAAAGCCCGTTTATTGACCTAAATGCAGTTGCAGTCAGAAACTCAGTTTTTCTAGAAGTTAGCTGTGTTTATTTTACGAGGCCAAGGTCTGCGAAAATCAACCCTTTGCTTGCGTTGCAGCACGGGTATGTGAGAAGGGCGAGTGTGCAGCTAATCCCTCGAGTATGGCAAAGTCACCTACAACAATTGACCACAAAAGGGTAGTGCAGCAAAATAGATCCTCACAGGCCACAATTTGAGCGAGAATGATTGACAGCACGCTTGTAAATACCCAAAGTCAGCAATGGACGTCAAGGGGGTCAGTAACAGGTTTCTAGAAGAAACATGCAGCCACACTTTTTTGCTCTTTGTGCCAAACTGCTTGATTCAGTGTTTTCAGTTCAGCGTGATGACCCATTTGCACAGCACCGTGAGCCCCAGGAAAATTTATAGGGTGATTAGACTTCATGTAGGAGTAAAGCAGTGAATGACACACTTGGAGTGAAGTAAGGAAAAATACGCAAGCGATGTGTGTCTTTCTATTATGCTTATGTGGGTTTGTCTCGTATATCTATACGCTTATTTCTTCAGGATATTTTTGCACTAATATTTTGTGCTTGCATTGCTTGTTAGTGCAGTCAACAGCGGCGCTGTCACACTTGAACGGATGGCCTCTGTGCATGTGAATTTCTGAGCACGGGACTTGAACGTGGGAATTAAAAAGACGGCAAGTAGCTGTAAACACCTGGGTATAACAATGCACATTAGAAAGACTGGCACTACAAATTGTGGGCTAACGTACGGGATAGCAGAGGACCCCGGCTAGCTTCACTAGAGAAAGTGCTACGAGCCGTACACTAGCCCTGAGGAATCCGAAGACTCGCGCACGGGTCCGGGTTCGGCGCATCGCATGGGGTCACGAAGAGGTCATGGCTCACGCGATGCGCCGGCCGCCCAAAATGGCGGCTCCTGGTTCGCGAAAGCATGTGCAGGCGAGGCGTAGGGAAACACAGGTCCCCACAAAATCGAACCACACAGTTCGTGATTTTGACGAGAACGCGCAACACCCTTCATTCACGACATGCGACACGCTGTGACACACTGCATCTGTGTGCAGCGTGGTCAAACCTGGCATAAGAATTAGTTCTCGTTTTCCTTGAATGTGCTTTCAGGCAGTAAGCTGTGGCATGATGACACATCAAATGAAAAGGCATTTACACATTTTCACGCCATATGAGACGCACAAAATGCATTCCAACGTGAGCGGTGGCATTCGGCTGGGGCAGCGGCTGGTCTGCCCGCAGTACCCACAGGAAGCAGCCGGACGGTGCAGCCCAAGGAGTGCCGGAATATTTTGATTTATAAAGGTTAATGTTTAAGGCTTCTACTATATTCCTAAGCATCCGATTTCTATGCTCGAAGAGCCCCTCATTATCACCGAATCGAGGTTTGCATGCACACTTTTCTTCACTGTGCGGGTAAATTTGCATACGTGTGATGTTTTATCGTCTGTGGGTGCTCTTTTCAGCAGCTCCCATATGCCCCACGTACACTGTTATGCAAGAGAGCAGTATCTGGTAAACGACACGCATTTTACAAGGCACAAAAGCACGCGTGTGCTTGACTTTGGAAGTTGTAAAACTGGCGTTATGTGGACGCTTTTTGTTCACCAACGAACAAAGCCTGCCTATTTTGTTCTTAGCTGAGAAAAGGATTTGCACGCCATATCGAGACCCCACATTTTTCAGCCCATATGCCATCTTGTGCATGTAGGGCATGACCGCACGTTTCACGAGTTCCTTTGCTGAGTTGTCTTGCCGTACATGCACAAAACGGCACGCAGGCAAAAAATGTGGGGTCCCTATATAGTATGCAACCCTTTTACTCAGCTAAGAACAAAATAGGCCGGCTTAATTTTTTTCATTGGTGAACAACAAAAAAAACGTTCACATGGTGTAAACACACGTGTGCTTGTTGCCTTGTAAAATGTGTGCCGTTTACCCAATACCGCTGTCTTGTGAAGGAGAGTACATGGGGCAGGTGGAGCCCTTCTTAAATGTAAGACTAGAAGCGCACTCGGGGACGATAAAAGATCGCAGTACGCAATTTCACCTGCAACTTGCAATAAGTGTGGGTGCAAACCCTGTTTCGATGATAGCAAGGGGCACTTCAAGCTTAGAAATGGAATGTTTAGGGAGATACTAGAAGCCTTTTACGTGAACATTTAAAAAGCTGACTGCGTAAGCCACACCTTGATTACGCTCCACAAAAAAGAAGCCAATATTGTCGGCCATATGCTCAAGTGATTTCTCAACCCCCTCTACACACGCTTTATCCTGTGTTTTCTTGTTTTTCAGTGCAATATTGTTTGCAAAGGTGCATCAATATTTTCTTCTCCCTCTGCGCATGCGCGCACCTGCATGTGTTTTTCCATTTTGCTAATACAGGTTGCGGGTCAACGCTTGTGTTAGGCCTCTTACTGTTATACTATTCCTTTCCACGCCCTGTGGTTTCAGTATGTTAATGAAAGGCAGAAAATATTTTTGGTGAGAACTATAATTCCCGTAGTTTTTTTTTTTTTGTCAATGGTTTTCACTCGTTCATCCTTAAACCAGGCTGAGTTCATATATCAGAATAAGAAGGCGACTTAAAATGTTAATAAGAAGGAAAGAGGGCGTTTTATTGCAAACAAACAAAAAATGGAAGGTCTGTGTGAGTTTCCTTGACCAGATATGTGGCCTGCCTTCTACTTTCAGAATCCCCTGGTGAAATGTGCGTCAACTATGCCCTCAAGTACCTGTGGAGGTTATTTAGAGGCGAGCCGCCGTGAAAAGAGGGTCTGTGCACAATAAAATGAAGCTGTGGTGTGAGCGCACGGTTTCGCATTACTTTTTCCACATTAAGCAGCAAAAGTGTCCCGGCAGCCACGCATTCTATGCATATTCTGTCAAGACGGCTGCCTTTCCAGAAAAATTCACGACCCACTATTCTCCCTATGACGTCTATGCCCGCTAGACGGGTATGCCGCCATCTGTACCACCATGCCCCCCAAGTGACGCCTAAGCCCGCCAGACGGGTATGCCACCATCTGTACCACCATGCCCCCCAATAGTGCCCGCCAATGCCCGCCAGCGGCGTGCCCGATAGTGCCCGCCATTTGGCATGGCGGGGTCTCCACTACAATAATCCACTATTTTGACCGGCAGCAGCTTCCGCTATGCCCGGCAAGGCGGGATTTCGGACAGGGACGCACATAAAAACAAACAAAAAACGGAAATATTCATGCAAAAACTCCATTAACCGAAAAGGGAGTGTCAGTTTTGTTTAGACGGGACAAAAAACTGAAAGCAGTGAGGTTAGTACGTAAAAACCGTATCCAATATGCATGGACGATTATACGACTGGCACCGTGCGAATACTGTCCAAATGCAATCAGGATGCGTTTGCGATTCCTAACACAATTCCACGCCGAGTGTAAATTCTGCAACCAGCCAGGCACTCCCAAACACATTATATAGTAGTGCGACAACAACACAGCCCTTTCCCCCATCCCCTGAGCAGTGGGAGATAATGTAGTCCAGCTTCCCACCTGAAGATCAACCTCAGCTGGTCGAGAGGGCCCAGTCGAGCCAAGACAGCTCATGGATTCCTGAAATAAGGGACCGCCCCACACGTAATGCCCAGATCAGATCAGATTAAACTTTATCGTTGCCACGGGTGGGACCGTTTTCAGGTCGACTTCAGTGTCCTTCCGGCGACGGCAGGATTCAAGTAGATCTCTGCGGCGTCTTCGGCCACCTGGGCTAGTGAGACCTGGCTCATAGGGTCTGTGCTGAGCAGCGCGGCCTCCCACTGCTCCTCGTTCGTAATTTGTAATAAAATGGGGTGCTTTTTAAGAGTTTGGAGGGGTTTTTCTTCACAGGACCAAATCACATGTGATAGGACTGCGTATTTATGGCAAACAGGGCATTGGTTAGAGTGCAACTCGGGGTAGTAGAGTGATAGGAGGGCAGGGGTGGGAAATGTGGATGTTTGAAGTTGGCGCCATACAACAGCGTGGCGGCGGGAGAGGGAGGGGTCGGGTGAAATAAAAAAAATTATCCCTCCTATCTGTCTCTGTCTCCTCAACACATTGCAGGAAAAAAAAAAAAACGTAATCACCACACTCAATTTACTATCGGGTGACGACAAATAAGGAGCGCCAATCACATGTTCCCTTTTTATCATTTGCAACGGGCACACAACGGGAGAGAGAGAGAGAGAGAGAGAGAGAGACCTTTGAAAGCTGTAATCCGGAGGCTCGGCGGAAACACACAAAAAGAAAGAAAGAAAAGAAGGCAAAAACTTACAATGCTCAACGTTATGGTCACTAAACGTAAGGCCTAACAACGGTGAAAGTCACGAGATTTTCCGTTTCGTGCGAATCTTTTAACTCCCACAAGGCTCATTGTTACAAAGCATACACAGCAGTAATGCGGTCCAACTATATAACTTCAAAGCGCGGACTGGCCTAATATTTCGCTATCCGCCAGATGTCCCCGTACTTTAGTGCGAAGCAGTATGTGTCTCACCCCCACCCCCCACCCCCTTAACCCCTCCCGTTTTCATTCCGGGGAAGCCAATTTACCCGGTGCCGCTCTGGGGCTCCTCCTCGCCACCACCGATGCCTCTTTCACAAGTTGCGCAGTCGGCTGACAGCGGCCGCAGCGCCGTCATCAGATGATTGCGGAGAATCAACAGCAGCGCGAATTGGTGTAAAAACGCCCGAGACCCAGCGCCACCGATGAGAATGAAGCCGCGGCCGTTGCCGCCCCGAATTCAACCTCTCCCACTAGCTGCGGGTTCCTCCCGGTAGAAAGCAATTTGGCTCGTTGGAACGCCGACGCGAGCACATAGTTCTTTAGCTTGAAGGCCATTCCGAGCGACATAACGGCGTCAGCGGCCCTCGTTGGCCACTAGGTCAGTCTGGTAGCAGAATAATAATAGATCTTAGTGTGGCCGCACTTATAAGGTCTCCTTCTCCCTTCCCCAGTGTATTTCACACCTAGTTATGCACCCATCCCCGGTTGCCGGTTCAGGCGCGCACAGGTTGGGAATGGAGGGAGGGGGGCATGCACGCACAGAAGGGCTTAATGCCGCTACCGATGACATACCCGTTGTGGTGGTGGGAGATTCAAACGTGGGAGTCTCATGGCTCAATGCGCCCTCTCAGCTTTCCTCCGCAATCGAGTGGTTCGGGTATGGGTTGGTGCGTTGCGCAGACAATAAGATGCCTACGACTGGGCAGCGAAAGGGACACCGGCGTGTGCGTCTGCAGAGTAAAGGTCGAGGCCTTCGAGGTGTTAACTCGCCATGGGACGGACGCATGTCGTTCGCTTGGAGGAAGAGGAGCGGAAGTTGAAGAAGCGCCAGCCCGAACAGAGCGCGAATTGGCGCGAAAACAACGGAAAGCCGCTGCCGCCGCCGTTGCCGCCTCAAGCTCTAGCTGGTAGAGTAGCTGAAAATCCCTCCCGGATGATCAGTAACTGGATGAACAAGTGATATAGGCCGACGTGGACCTATGTCCCTTGTTCAGTTTAAAGGGCTTTCACAGCGACATGTTCGGCAGTGTTTTTCACTTCTAAGCAGCCGCTCATGGCCAGTTGCCGGTTATGCGTGCACGGGTTAGAAGTGGAGAAACGGAGGGAGGAGAGGGGGCAGGCGCACCTATAGGATTCATGCCCTTGCTCATGACATGTCCGTTGTGTTGGTGTGAGGGTTAAACGTGGCCGTCAAACCTACCAATGCGACCGGTCCGGTGTCCTCAGTGGTAGAGTGGATTAGGTTGGCGTGTTACACAAACAGTAAAGATGCCTACAACATGGAACGAAAGACACAGCTTTACGTTTGTCCGCTAGGATAAAGATCAGGTGTTTCCAAATTTCATTGAGGTAACTGGCTATTAACTATGCTCAGCCGTAAATTACAAACAGACGTGTTTTGCTTCGCGCACTCCGTGGGGGGCGTGTGTAGGGCCGTGGGGGGCGTTTTCCCAGAGTGGAAGGGCACTAATTTTTTTTCTGCTCATCACCTTTGGTGTCCAACGCGCACAATACGTAATGTACGAGCGAGACTGCAGGCGACAAGAGCTGTGTAGCAACTGTGCATCAATGCTGGCCACTTCGGAATGCTTTACAGAACTTTTGCAGCCTATTTTCGCTGAAGAATATATAAGGCGAAGACGCCGACCACAAAGCTTGTAGGTTTTAAGATTAACGTTGGGCTCACATGCGGTAGCCTTGGTCACAATTAAAAAAAAACTGGGCGCAAACGTTCGCCTGAAGCACGGGGCTCATGATGCTGTTCAGGGATATTTCATGTTCTTCAACATGAGATGCTTGTTTTCGAACATGCATCCTGACGCATGCAGACGGGCTTCCGTCATACGTGTCACCTCAAGCATATTGTACTTGCACGGTTCTAAAGGGCACCTTTCTCCGCTAAAGTTAGCCTTAAAATTTACATGCGCGTTACAATTGGGCTGAAAACCGAAATAGGCTCTCAATGTTGCCCGCTTTCGTTTTAACGCCAGCAGAAGCAGGATAAGCAAGTTTACGAAGCACATGGGGTTTTGCTGCCACAGTTGCGTGCGTCAACGGCGTGCGTATTCGGCCACGTACATGGTGCCATGTGTTTTACATCTGCGCTGTAGGATTGGCTTCAAATTATTTTTTCGGATTTTTAAAATAAACTAACTTACAATCGGGGGCGCGTTAGAATCGTGCGAATATGGTATTTCCACGCACGCCCCCCCCCCCCCCCCCTCCGTCACATTTTCCAAGCTTTTTTGGAGCCAAATTCAGTGTTTCAACAGCGAAAGGCAGAGAACCATGACCGCCTCCTACCCAGACAAAGCGATCACTAGTCTGACGCAAGAATTTCGGGTCCTCTATTGAATTGGAGGACCCGAATTTCTCGAAATTCTTCGCTCCAAGGCACTGGGAGAGAATATTTGAGAGAGAGAGAGAGAGAGAGAGAGAGAGAGAGAGAGAGAGAGAGAGAGAGAGAGAATGAGAGTTTCTTGTTCAGGCTGCGTGTGCAGCGAGTTCCTAGTTACGGAATAACCACCGAGCAGAAACAGAAGCTCGGTGCAGAAAGAAAAACTCGGGACAATAACATCCTTAGAGACTTCGAGCAAATGACCGAGGGGATAAATAAAAAAAAATCGAAAGCCGGGCCAACACTCGCAACCAACAACATCCAGCTGTGTCGGACTCATTTTCGTAGAAACAACTGACGTCCTGGAAAATACAAAATGTTCCGGGTCAACCGGAAAAAAAAAAATATTGGGGAGAGAAAGTGATCCGAAGGGGACAGCAATCGAACGCATTGGTACGGAGGGACACAAAGGTAACAAAAGCGCAATGACATAATACTGCGAGGGCAATAAAGTGACCAGCTGGCCGAGAAAGCTCCCAGACAACGGCAAGCTTCATCAGCCAGACGGGGACCGACACGGCTTATTTGTTCGCTGCCCACCGACCTGACATCGAACACCCCGTCCCAAGAAGCGCGTCAGCGTGAAAGAACAGTTGGCTGCCAAGAAGGAGAGAAGAAAGAATGCCAATACAAGGTCTAGTTCACTCTACGCAAACAACCATGTTGTTGTCGTCGTCGTCGTGCCCGCCGCGACAGACGAGCACGTGAGCTCGTTACGCGATACCCAAGGTCGGTGAAACGCGACTCGCTCGCCGCCGGATGCCACAGCGCTTGGGACGAGGTGCAAAAGAAGGGGGGAGTTTTTTTTTTTTTTCCGCTTTCTTTTCTTTTTCCGCGCATGCGTAATGACATTGCGCAATTCCGTCGTCGCTTTTTACGTAACTCAGTTGGGACGGGACTCGCCCGTTGCATCGACGACACAAACAGATCTCGGTTCCGTTGTTTCGTATACCTTTTTCTGTTTTTCTGCCCGTTCCTTTCTTCATCTCTACTCTGTATAAACCTCATCCTGCGGTCAATAGTACGCCCACCCGCGGGTTGAACGGCCTCTTTGTTTGTGCTCTGCAGGGTCGCACCGCTGCCCAGAAGCAAGAAGCGCGCTCCGGGTGCGATTTCCCAATCGCCGCGCGCTAACTTATCCCTACTAGCGTCACCAAATAAAGACCTTTAGAGTATGGGCACTCTTTTCTCTCATTGTTATGTGCCGCCAGGATTTTCATTGGTCGGGCCGCACCACGTGATAGTTGTTTACTTATGGGCGAAGCCATTTTGTTTCTGGGCGCCTCCTCTCTCTCTCTGCTGCGCGGACGCTCGAGCGGCCGGTCACACACTGCCCGTCACAACCTGCGGCGGTTTCGTTGGGAGAGATGGCAACACTGCAAGCCAGAAACAAAATGGCCTCCAGACGCTTCCGGATGCCCGAAGTGGCGGTACCCGAAGTGGCGGGTACGTAGCTTATTTAGTGGCGCTTGTCCCTACGTCCTCAAACCTACGGCCTTAAAGGGACACTGAAGTGAATTCTGCTTTAGCAACAGCCAATTGAGGTCGTACTCTCCCCGTACAGAATTGCAGCATGCCTTCCCGTACGTATCGCCTTGGCACTCCGTAGAAACACAAGAGCCCAAACAGCGACCCATTCGTTTTCAAAGCGGGATACATATGTACAGCCAGGGGTGAGTCGATTTTTCAATGAGCTCGAAATCCGCAAGTATCCGTTTCGTGAAAGAAGAAATTCATCAGCCCTCCCACTCTGTGAAGAAGTCCGAGCAGCGAAGCTGGGGCTATAGGCACCGGTCACTGCTCAGAGGGCGCGACGAATAAAGTACACCCAGCGCCGCCCCGCGGAAGCTTGAGCTAACTCCGGGTCGGTGAGAGCCAGACGGCCGGCGCGCGTTCATAGATTCGGCACCTCTGGGTTGTTTGTTTGTGCGATTCTGCGATTGTTTTTGAAAGGTGTCTCGTGCTTGAAAACTGTTCTGGCAAATAGTTTCCCCATGTCTCAAGTGCTTCTGTGCGATTTCCGGACAATTACGGGGCTGAGCTACTACTGTCGGGCTCGCGTGCGCGAGAAGTTAGAGATTGTACGTTCCCGCGCGCGTGTGCGCCGTGAAAGAAATTGATAGAACAGACATCGTTGCGAAGTCCCATTCTCAGCAAGTGTCAGCCGTCTCCGAAGCATCGGATAATTATCGCGCCGAGAGGCGAAAACGAAAGCAGACACCGGCGGCCTGCCGAGGGGACCGGGCTCGGATCACGAAGCACTCGAAACCACCACCGCCGCAGCGACCGCGGCCGGATGTTTACACCACCGAGCGTGTATGGTGCGAGCTTTGGACTCTCGCGTGGTGCGTGTGTGTGCTGTTCGCCCAACGGAGTCGCCCCACGCCCGAGCAGCGCGTCAGACGTCTTCTTTGAGTGCTCCTCCGTCTATATATGTAATCACAGTTTTTTCAGCTAATTAAACATCTTTTTAAATTCTCAAACCCCAGTGTTTTCCCACTCAATATGAGCCACGATCAAGCTGACACAAGGGAAGGTTATTTACGGCGCCAATTCAGGTCAGTAGCCAGCGTATACCACGGCGCTCCACGACAGAATAAGCGTGTCTGTGTTATTGTTTCCTCTGTTCGCCCAACCACACTACAGTTACTTTTTCGGTTGCCCTTCTTCAGCTCGGTTGGTGTTGTCACTGATTAAAAACGGATTCCAAACGTTATTAGCTTATGACAAAGTAAGCGCAGTTCACACAGTTGGAAATCTGCTGTGGAGCTGCGGTTGTCTTTACGAAGATTTCGTTTAGTTTCGGCTTGTATCTTGTGTGTAATGTTAGAGTCGTATAAACGGCTAATTGTGATACAGTTTATTCAGGCCGTTCAGAATTCTCCAAAAAAAGTATTTCCTCCTCCTCCCCATCCTCTGCTTAAACAATACCAACCTCAACTTTCAGAGTACGCAAACCGCATTAAAGAAGTCAGCGCGAGTGAATGCAACCTTGCCTTTGATAGCTTTCCACGCTCTCGCTTGGAATGCGTGGTCGAACTCTGTACACTTCGGGAAACAAAGTAGGGCAGTAAGTGGGATGCGTACTGACCGTCTTGACATTGCTTTTGGCATCACCCGCGAAGTGCTGTGAACATATTCTTGTGCCGCCTTTTGGCATATATTCGGTGCTGTGAATGTCGCTAAAAAAAGGTTACTGCTGATAAAACAATAGTGGGGGAAGCCGTAATATCTTGTGTTATGCAAATACTACGACGGCATGCGATTCATCGCAGCGCGCGATGTGTATGGAACACTGAAAGCAAACATTTTAGTTTTACGGCCCTTCGTGTCTGCGCTGCTCATAAACAGTCATCGTACTCATAATACTCCTTCCACTGACAAAAAATGTCATGGCTTTCTTAGTGCTAAAATCCATTTCTTGCGACGCTGCCCGAGAAACCTGTACAGAACGATGGCAGGCTGCCTTCCGCGATTGTTGCAGTACTTCACGCAGCAGTAGCGGCGTGGCCACTAATTCCTTCCTGCAGCATTTTGATCCTTTCGGACACTGCAGCTTGCAATTATAACTACGTTTCTTAAAAAACTTCCGCCACACAACGTCGAACCGCACGCAGCGCGCGTGTTTTTACGTGCGCTGAACGGCCGGTCGCGACATCCACCGACCCGGCGTTGCTAAGCGGCGGCGAGAGATGGCGCTGCAGTCGCACGCAAACTTCACTGTCCGGTGCCTATAGAGCGTTGTTCCAGGGAAAACAAAACAAACAAACAAAAAAGAAACATGGTGCTCTCTGCTTGCCTCCCGTAGGAGCCCATGTAGTGACAGCCGACGGCAATTCCACAATATTTGCAAATTTACCGTAAACTACGTAATTATGAAAATAGACGAAACTCGGCGTAATGTCAGAGTCATCTTAGCGGCTAATTGTCATGTAAATTGCTTCCGAATAGTTTCAATAAAACGAGAGTTACATCCGTTTTTTGGAACCATAGATCCCGCCGGAGACGGCCCATGTATTGACAGCGGACTGGAAAAGTCTGAAACTTCACTGTGAACTAATTTCGACAAATGAATCTCGGCGTAATGATACATTACAAAATCGAATTATGGGGTTTGGACGCGCCGTAGTGAAGGGCGCCGGATTAATTTCGAACACCTGGGGTCTTAAACGAGCGACATAAGATAGAGTCACCGTAGCGGCCAATTTCAGTACGATTCTTCGATTACGAACATTCGCGAGAAGCGAGAGAACATTTTTTTTTTTTTTTCGTCTTGACGCGACGCGTAGATGGTCGGAGACATCGGCCGCCACCGGAAGAACTACACCGCTTCGCTGTAAAAAACGAAAGCGACTTTCCCGTCCCTTTCCCCCACATTTCACTTCCGTCTTCTATCGTCAGGAAACACGGCGACTGCGATGCAAACGAACCCGCATACATCCGGTGGATAACGGAACTAGGGGGCAGCAGATCCTTTTCCTATCGCTAGTATGCTTATTATATACGCGCAAACGCGCGACCCCACTCTAATCTCTAACTGTAGGCGTCGGGGGAAGCAAACACAGCGGGCGACACAACCGAGAACAATCTTATCGTCACGGGACTCGCAGCATATCGCTCCGTTTCTAACGGGAGAGCCGCGCGCGGCCGCACGACCGAGCAGCTGCCACAGGCGGTGACAAGAGCGACCCCGCCGTGGTGCGTGCGTCAGCCGCCAGGTGCTGTTACGTCGTCGCGGTCGCTTGCGACTCCCAACGTCCATGACGTAAGACGAGCGAACAAAAAGACGTTGGACAACCTCCTGTTGCGCGCGACGACTCAGCAGAGGACAGGGGCAGAAGTCGGCCCCGTCACCGATAGCGGGTCACAAACAGTGCAGACAGCCGACGCCGCGGTAAAATAGACAGAGAGAGAGCAGAAGGAGACAAAAACAAAGAAAAAATGGTCGCCGGCGCGCACGTACACTGTTCCGGATGACTCACCGCGTAGGAAGCGTCCAGAAAGAAACCCCTGAACGTCGACATTTTCACTCCCACCCTCTCTTTCGGGGAAATGCCGTCACTGAACGCTTACGCAGATCGCAGCTCGCACTCACGTGAAGCAGCTATGCATGATATAGGCGAGGCCGCTAGAGAGTAGGGGGCAAAGGCAAAAACGCCTTTTTCAGGGACGATCACGACGAAAGCGAAAATTCGGAGCCCGTGCGGCGGGGTGGTTTTCGAAGGATTCGGGTGTTTCGTAAATGTGCAAATCGCTACCCTCGCACGCATGCACCGTGTGCAAAAAAACCGACGAATTTCGCAGCAGCGAATAATCTCGCCCCACGATTCCACGCCCCAGGATTCCACATACTACGATGCGCTTCGGAAGTACACATACACACCAGTGATACTACTAAAAGCGTTACGTGCCATCCGTTTTAAGCGGGAAAAGAGGCTAATAGAGCAAGCTTGTTCACCCCCCCCCCCCCCCTTCTCTGCTCTTTGAGGTGGTGGTGGTGGTGATTTATTAACAAAGGAGGGAAGAGAAAAGGCCTGGGGATATTGTTGAACTCAACGGGGAGTTCACCCTCATACGACCCAGTCCAGGGAAGGGGATTGGGGCTTCAAAGGATAGGAAGAGAGAAGGGGGAAGAGGAGAGCGTTAGGAGAGTGGGAGATAGTCTATATCGCGTTCGTTTAGTCCATGACTCGATGGCTACAAACGCAGTGCTAGTCCTGTTGTAACCAGGAAGTTGACTAGGTGCTGGAAGACCTCCCGTCGGATGGCGTCCGGTCCCGTGGGGAACAGGAAGTCTTCTAGCTTGTGGCTTTGAGGAGAGAAATGGCACCATTACATCCTATCTTGTTCAACCCCCCTCTCCCCCTTCTGCTCTTTGAACGAGAGAAATGCCACCATTACATCCTGCGTAGGCCCGCCGACACGCAGTGCATACGGAAGCCGGCTATTTCTAAATGGACTTTGGATACAACATAGAGCTTTGTTTATTTTAAAGCACTAGCCTCACCCAGCTTCATTCTAGTTACGAAAGACGTTTTTTTATCCGATAAAACGCACGAAATGTTAAGAACACTTCAAATTTCTCGCTACAGTGACTCAATATGGGCAAGACTGACGTAGTACGAGTTAGCACTAAGAAGACAATAGGGACATTTTTTTTTTGGTGCAGATTAGTGCAGTGTCGTGCATATCAGTGCAAAGTGCTACTGGGGATATCATTTAGTAAAAAAAAAATGATCATATGCTGCACTGCTTGCCCCAGTGCAGCCAGTTCAGGTAAAAAAAAAAAATGCCTCTAGTGTGTTAACTAAACGTTAGCTTTAGAACGTTAGAAACGACATTACTTATTCACACAACACGTGCAGTTAGGCAACGTTGCAGTTTGTGAGTGCGTGTCTACCACCGGCCGGATAAGGCAGACCCCTGCGGCTTGTTTGAGCCGGTCCAAAGGACCTAGCAGTAGAGATTGCGGAATCTGCAGCGTAATCTCCGCGGTCAGGGCCATCACGCAACGCCACTCCGCGCTGTCCACGCAGGGGACAACGAAGAAGTCGTCCACCGTCGAGTGCGGCAGCTTTTTCGCACGCCACACGCACGGCCGCTTGCCGCGTAAATGCACGGCGAAAATGCGACCCCAGCTCTAGAAAAAAAAGAAAAACCTCCTCTGGCTTAGCGATCTGCAAAAATGTCCTAGGTGCCGCTGCATGCATATTATATCAGTGGACCGGAAACGCGCAATCCTTTCGAACCCTCGCCGATAAGAAAGCGCGTCCCGACGGACGTATGAAAGATGAAGTCGTAAATTACGCCAACTCCCTTATCTCGGAACAGCTGTGCGTGCGCTCACTTACACAGCCCGCGGCATCATTATTCGGCGAACGCCGCTGTCCAGTGCGTCGCGAAGAGAGAGGCAGAGAGAGAAAACTGTTCCCGTGTCATAAAAAGGTGAATAAATATATATAGTTTTTGTTGTAGGGCGACGCGACACAGTCGACGCACCAACAGCAGCCGCAACGCGGAATGGCGCTCGAAATGTTTCGAAATTAAACGAACAACAACAACAACAACAACAACAACAACAAAAAGAGCGAAAAACGCCTGTTCCACTTGTCGGTTTCGACCGATCACTTGCCAGGCTATAGCACTAGAGGGATATAATACAGAAGCCATGCGGAACTGCAGAAAAATTCCTCCGACACGTATAAAATCTATTTACGTGCGTTGACGGCGAAAGCCTAGCGATTACTTGATTCGTAAATATAGCATGGAAATGATCCTAGTTAGTTGCATAGCACAGTTGGCTACTCTGTACCAAACATTTTGCACTTCCTGCAATCCATTCAATAGTTATGAATGTCCCCGTAAAGACAAAGTTCGGGGTACTTTTTGTAAACAACAAACATCCGTAATATTATTTTCACTATTTTTAGGTTTGAATCGCAAAAGACGGTCCTTTATAAAGTTGGTGTGAAATAATAAATGAATTGCCCTCCAACAGTTCATTTTTGCTGATGTGTCTGCAGTACTGCTCGCACGCGTCGTGTGCGAGCAGTATTGCAACAGCATTGCTTTAGGTGTTGTCGAACGAAGCTCTTCTATGCAGTCCACATCTTATGCATCAATCAAATCACCCTTTCCATTGGTGCGTTTGTGCCTGGAAAGTACATGGCGTACTCGACGACTGCGTTGGAATTGTTGCAAAGCACGTCATTTGCTCCGAACTGCTGAAGCACGTTCACCCACCATTGCCCAAATGCAGAATGGTGTGCTGAAGGGATTGCTTGTAACTAAAAAACAAAAGAACAAAACAGCGCAGACGACGGGGCTTCGAAAGAAACGCACTGCATAGGCGCTATGTTGTGCGTTTCTTGCTTAATCCCATCGCCTGCCTTGTGTTCTCAAAGTTCCTCAAACGGTTTCGTTTGGCTCTTCCATTCCGCCAGATTTTCATTCGTGACACAGGGCGGGATACCAGTCTTCCATTCTTTCGGCCGAGGCAGGACAAAACACTGTCCCACGAGCAGGCTACCAGGACAGAAGGACCACAGCCGCAAAACCGGGACACATCCCGCCTAAATAGGGACGTGTGGTCTCTCTCTCTCTCTTTCTTCTTCTTCTTCTTCTTCTTCTTCTTCTCAACGTCAAATGGACGGAAGGATGAATGAATAGTTTGCAGTAACAACAAAAAAATCCCGCTACCCGAAGCTGTTTCAGCTCTTGCTCGACGGCAATCCGTACTTTGCTTGTTTGAAAACAACTAACTCAGTCATTTTTAACGTTTCGGCTTTCGTTAGACGGCAACCGATACTTTGTTTAAAAACGGCTGCGGTTTAGCTCAGCTAACCTTGGATATGCAAAGCAAAAGCTTGGCTTAGTCTGAGTCTTGGTTTCGCTTGGTTAACCTTTGATGTAGCTGCATTGCCGACCACGGCTCAACGCCGTTCGGTCCCGTGCAACGCTCACAGGAGGAGGCCCGCGTCGCTTTCATTCGCGTCTAACGGGGTGTTCCTCTTCGCCGGGCGCAAGATGAGTCGCGTAGCCCAAGACGAACCAGCGGCGCATGCGTGGGAGGCGGCAAGGTTGGTCGGCAGCCGATCAGCTGAGCGCCCGCAACCGCGCGCCGCTCAGCTGATCAGTTGAGGAGAACGACTGAAAACGGGGCCTTGTGCGCAGCGCCGAAAGCGGGCCCGGCGAATCACGCGATGCGCTTCAAGGGATGTGTCGTAAAGGGTGTGTCTGAGGTCAAAAGGTGAATTTGCGCAACCACGGCGAAACCGGTGGCCGAAAGTAGTGAAGCTTCGCTTTAAAACCACTAAATCAGTCATTTTTCTCTCTCGGTTTTTTTTTTTTTGCATTTTTGCGTGCCGCACAAGAGTCGCACATCGTAAAGGGGGAGCATGCACCCGCATAGCCATTCAAAACATTACGACCAAGGGAAGTTCTGGCGCCTAGGAAAAATCACTAGGGACATGTGCTAATTTAATTCCCCATGACGGCCGCTGACGATAAGATGCATCGTTCAGACGACTGCGTCAGTAATTTCGAAGTTTTTCCTCTGCTTGCGTATGCAAACGAACACGGACAGTGAACAGGGGCAATAGCTCTCGCGTTTGCTCACAAATATATTCTAACGGCACTTACTGCACGCAAAACATTACGGACCGAAACCGAAAATGAAACAATTCTTACCAGCAGCTGTATTAAAATAGAGCGCTGCCACTGCTTGAAAGCTGAAGTTTTGCAGCCATGCACTGCAGCAGGAGTTCCCGCATACATTTATTTTACTTTAATGTATCCCTGATTGCACGCTCGTTTCGCGATCTGCCTCGATGGACAGATAAGCTCCACCAATCCTGTTTCACTACCCACGATTGTACGACGTCAAAAATTTTAGTATGGTAAAGCGAATTGAGGGGCCGATACCCTTTTCACGTTTGCGGCATTTTTTGCATTAAAAGCGACTGCCGCTGCTGCCGGGGGGTGGTATATTTGCATTCAGGGCACTGTAATCTACCGATAGAGGCAAACTTGTTTTACACTTCAGTGTCCCGTTAAGAATCGCCGATTCTGCACGCCAGCTGCGCCGGTACTAAACTGCTTCTGAACTGGTTTCAGATGTGCATGCAGGTCAAATCGAATAGCGCCCGTATACAGTACAGCGCCGGTGCTGTCGCTGTTCCCGACTCGGCGACTCGGCCTCTCTTCGGGAGTGCGGATTAAGCCGCGGCGACCTCGCTGGCTCTATCAAACGACGGAGTGCTAATACCGCGCCGCACTGCAGCCTCTTGTGTTTTGCAAGTGTAGCGAAGGCGTGTCAAGGGAGGGAAAATACCATCCCTTCGCAAAGAAAGTTTACACAGAAGAGCGAAATCTTTCTCGCACCAAAACTGCGTCAAAGGAGCGCGGAAACCTCCGCTATAAAAGTGCGCCCATACTTCGATGAAAGTGCGTCCAATCGATCTTGAAACCTTCGAAGACCCAAATCACAAACGACGAACCAACCCCATGCGACGATTTGTCGCGCACTGAGTAAACGCATCTATATACGAACGATCTAAATGTACGCCGATACGTGCTTTATGAGATAGCGGTACTGTACCCCTCCTTTATGACCGATGCATGCATGTCTTATCTAGATCCCTTTCCTCTTACGCGATTTTCAGGTAATTCCGCTTTGACACAAACGAAGCCCGGTTTCACGCACGCGACGTGTGTCCAGAGGTCATATTGATAGAGCTTTTCGGTCGACCAACTGGTCTATGGGGAAATGCACCAGTTTTTTTTTTTTTTTTGCTTGATTGTATAGGTTAACGCGCCGACGCAACGCAGGCGATGAGGCGCGCCGTAGTGGAGGGGCTCCAGATTATTTTTGACCACCGGCGGATCTTTAAAGTGCGCCGAGATCTCGTACACACGGGCGTTTTTTGCCATTCGCCACCACCAGAAAAGCGGCCTCCGCGGCCGGGAATCGAACCCGCGTCCTCGCGCTCAGCAGCACAACGCCTTAGCCATTGAGCCACCGCGGCGGGTACTAGTTTTTTTAGCAGGACGCCATCGGTCCCACCAAGAAAGCTTTAAAGGAGCCATGAAGAGAAAATACAACTTCGTTTAATTTGAAAGAACGAGGATTCAGTATCTCACTCAGCTCCATTACAGCCACAAAAGATGTTTTTTAACGAAAAAAAGCAAGTATTTAAAAACTTTCAAATTTTGCGCCACAGTGACGTGTTATGAGCAAGAATGACGTCATACGGGCCGGCAATAAAATATAATTTTCAGTGCGTTAACTGCACGTTAGCATTCAAGTGATGCGGTCAACTGGAACTAGAGGCCCCATTACAGACGTCCAGTCATGTGTCGTCGCGACAGGCCAGTTAGGCGACCGCCAATCGCACAAACAAGGTTCCGTGACGTCATAGAAAAGTTGCGGGAAATTGGCTAGGGGGTCGCGACTGCTTCACACGTTTTCTTTCATATCTCCGTTATTTGCTCGAAGACTGCGATGATATTGGTATCATTGTTATCGGGACTAAGCAGCCTTTCTAATAAACCCAACTTGTATTTTGTCTTCATGGCTCCTTTAAACATGAAAATTTAAGCCTTCTGGTCTACTGTATACCTTCGCAAGCTGCGGCGACTGATGACATCGGCGTGATAAGGCACGGCACACGTCATCACGCACACGCCCACCGGAATGCTTCCAACTCCCCCGCCACCGCACCAACCGCATCGCGTATGCCTACAGATACGGCCTCGACATCCGGGCGTTGCCGCCTCGCCCGATTCCGGTATGGTACGCGTACAGGGCGAAGGCTGCGGCAGTGCGGCGCACATCCTGCATTCGCGAGGCGGATAAGAGACCCGACGAACGTGACAGTGACCTCGGCGTTTTTGCCGGAACATGCAACGCCAGTGCAAGCAAGGCATCGACGCCCTGCAGCAGGGGTCGGGATATCCTGGCACAACAAAGCCCGGCGCCAAGGTTTCTCAACAAGTGCCTTGACTTCCGGAGTTTGACTCCGTGTCGTTATGTGTGTGTGTGTGGAGGGAAAGCGGAAGAGTTGGCAGATGATGACAGCATGGGACAATACCCGCATACATCATACGAAAACTCGGGCAGCGAAGAAGGGGGGGAAAAAATCAGTACCCTTTTGTGAGTACGGATGACCAGCGAAGCTGTGGTGCATAATTTTAGAGTCGCGTGGGCGGCTAATTGTCATATAGGCTGCGTTCCATTTCGCGGACAGCGCGATAGACAGCTTACCCAAGCAGTCTAATAAGACGCCTAAAGGAATAAGGATTGGAACGGCGCAACGGTCACGAACGCAACACCAACGCAGACGACAACCACGTAGCAGACATGTTGAGAGACGTAAGCCGCAGGTCTCGTAATAATATTACCGTTATTATAAAAAAATTACGCGATCTAAGAATTAAACAAAAACATCTTCATTACTAGTATACTACACTAAATATTGCTATACAGGAAAAGTTAATTTATAACCCGCCACGGTGGCTCAGTGGCTAAGGCGTTGCGCTGCTGAGCACGAGCTCGCGGGTTCAATTCCCGGCCGCGGCGGCCGCTTTTCTGATGGAGGCGAAAAGCAAAAACGCCCGTGTGTGCGAGATTTCGGCGCACGTTAAAGATCCCCAAATGGTCAAAATTAATCCGTAGCCCTCCACTTCGGCGCGCCTCACCGTCGCCTTCGTTGCGTCGGCGCGTTAAGCCCTACAACCAATCAAGTTAATTTATAACCAACATTAATAGGCAAAAAGGTGGCGCTGGCGTCACTTGATAGTTTGGTCAGGAAGGTAGCCTGCATCGTTGCTGACCGATGCTGTCTCCTCGGAGCAGCCTTCGTTGACTGCCTCGTTCGAATTGGAACGGGACCATGGCGGACTGTGCGCGAAGACGGCAACGAAGCCGCCTGAAGGGAAAATGGGAACGCACCCATAATTTGTTCCCGAATAGCTCCGGTAAAACAACAGTCACAGCGCTAGCTTTTCTCTAACCACACTCCCTCCGCAGATAACCATGTATTGACAGCAGACTGTAATCCTGCCCCGTTTACGTCACTGAGTTCAATAAATATGATAAGTAAATGAAATGAAATTCGGCGTAATGGCGTAATCGTCTAAGCGGCTAATGGTCACATCTAACTGTCACATAATTTGTTACGAACTACTTTCGATAACACGAGAGTTGGAGCCACTTTCTGTAATCATACTTGCCCCGTAGACGACCATGCTCATCTGCGCAGCACGAAATGTGGAGAAGCCAGCTTACGAAAACCAAGTTTACACCGATCCCCTTAAAGTCGGATTCACCTCTGGACACAGATGCAATGATGGGAAAGCGTCTTCCATGGGAAATATAAGCCGTCTTATATGAAGAGATATGAAGGCCCTAATACCTGGTCTTATTTTTAACGCGAAAGTGTTTTATTCCCGGATACACGAAGATTACCCTGACGTCATATCCGTCACGGAAGTGACGCCAGTAGAACGAAGCAAGCGGCCTGTAAAGGGTGCACCCCTGCACAAAGGGTCTTCTTGCGGGGAAGCAACCTTTCGTACTTGATTGATTGTAGGGTTTAACGCGCCGACGCAACGAAGGCGATGAGGCGCGCCGTAGTGGAGGGCTCCGGATTAATTTTGACCACCTGGGGATCTTTATCGTGCGCCGAAATCTCGTACACACGGGCGTTTTTGCTTTTCGCCTCCATCAGAAAAGCGGCCGCCGCGGCCGGGAATCGAACCCGCGACCTCGTGCTCAGCAGCGCAACACCTTAGAACCTTTAGTACTAATGAGTACGTTATACTTAGTGTTGTTAGTTTTCGGGTTTTATATTTTAACACGAAAATGTTTTATGCCACGATACCCCAAGATTTCACTGACGTCATATCCGTCACGGAAATGACGCCAGTGCACCTTTGCCGAAGCGACCCGCCAGCAGGACGTCGCTCACCAAGCCCACCCACAAGACAGCCGCCGACCCGCAAATCATGCTCAGCTGCAGATTTCGCTGCACATATCACTTTCGTGTTTTACCGATTCTAGTGTCACTAGATAAGCTACAGAGTACCGTCACTGAGGCACGCAAGTGAGGAACGGCAGCCATTTTGGTGTTTATCAGTGTTTCCAGATTGCCGCTTCTGCGGCCTCACCGCTCACTTTGACGAGTTCATTTTTAAGCAACACTGCCTAAGACGCAGCATTACGGCATCTTCGTGCACACTTCTTCAGCTGAAACGCTTCGAAGCGCGTATCTTTTATTCACGTTCGCAACGACGCCAGTCGCGCGCAGCCGCAGAGCGGGGAGGACAAGCTGAGGCTACCACAGTTGACCGACAGAAAACGCATCAGCAACAAAATGGCAGTGCCCATGAACCGTCGCAATGTAAACGAGTGTCACGAGATGCGAACTGACCAATTATCAGGGCGGCGGCACGGAACAATAGGAGAAAAGAGTGCCGGTAGAGAAAAGAGTGCCGGTACTCTGTAACCTTATCTAGTGACACTAACCGATTCCTATGAAAGATGAATCACCAGTTTCTTATGATTTTTTTCCGTACGCTGAAGGTGTAGCGCATCGTTTTACAATCCAGGGGATTTGAGTGGGCGCCGCAACGTGGCGCTACACTCGCGTGCGATTGTTGTCTACATCGCTGTGTTGCCAGAGGTAATCTGCTGAATCCTAGCCACTGACAGCTTAGCTGTAAAAACACCGGCTAACACAACCCGCGTATGCTACTTTATACCTCCATATACCGGGTGCGCGAGGTATTTGAGGACGCCATTAGTTATCCCCATAGACACCAACAGGATATATATATATTTAGGCGTATGGCTTCTTATTCGTCAACCCATTTTGCTTCATACCGCGCAGTTTGTTCAGAGATGGAAGTGTACAAGTTGAACCAGCAAATAAAACGCCATGCAGACCTCATCGCCCTGGCCGCGCACCACAGCGAGTTGGAAATTGCTACCTTTCTGAAAGGAGCGAAGTCTCGTTTACAAAGTGCGGACGGAAGTGGTGGGTTGTGGCGGCGACGCGGCATGTGTAGCGAAAAAGAAAATGCACAGTCAGCGGTCAGACATCGTCAGAACCCCTTAATTTCTCCGGCGGTGGTGTTATCTGTTGTCCGCAATGAGGATGACGGCATGCTGGTAAACTTTATTGCAGGACTCCGCGTTAATGCTGCTAGTTACGTGGATGTGCTAATACCGTTGTAAAGCTATGGATAGAGAGTTTTTCGAAAGAAAGATCATATATCTTTCAGCAAGAGTCGGCTCCTGCCCACACCGCCTGCGTCACCCAATAGTGCTATCTAACAACGTCTGCGACCTCGTAACTTCCAACTTGTGGCCTCCTAGCTCTCCAGATTTAAATCGTATTTGCTACCATGTCTGGGGCGTCGTTGAGAGAGAGGTCAACAATGGACCACATAACACAAAATACCGGCTGATGGCCGCCATTTCTAACTCAATGGCCAACATCTCTAAGGAGCACCAGATCCGTGCATGCAGCCGTTTGCGAAGCCGAATCGAATTACTATTGCTGCCGATGGCGGATTCATTGAGTAGTTAAAGAATTAAACCATAACAGAAGTACTTCGCAAAGTTTGGTGAAAGTTTGGTCTGATTTTGCTGGAGATATTCTGTTGCGCCTGACCCCGACGTTCTGTTAAATACCTCGCGCACCCGGTACACGACAGGCGCCCACAAGTTACCCAACATAATCTCTCATGGACCTCCCCCCACCCTCCTTACAGTGACATTTATCGGTGCTGTTATCTCTTCCCGCAAGTTGTGCCTAGCTTATAGGTTGTATTCACTGCCGAGGCACGCATGCAGGCAACCATGTGAGCACGCCGTCTTTGGTTGCGTCGGGCTCCGCGGGACGGCGGTACTTGTCCGTGCTGAGCACATGATGTGTGTTGGACGTTCCAAACTCTATACCCCACCGAACGCAAAGTAATGCCTCGACTCCAATGTGAATGCGATTCATAACCAATCTGTTGACACTACCGTTGAGAATCGGGTTTAGACGGAGCAGACGACGCACGCCGGTGTTATTTTTTTCTTTCTTCGGCGAGCGGGCGCAGTGGCACAAGCCGCGCCATGTCCGTGGCGCTTCGGCCTTGCCCGTGGCCGTTTCCAGTGTTGCCGAGCGAAGAAATCGACAGCTGAACTTTTCAGTGAATACCATGTATAGAAAAAAAAAAAAAAACTTCGGAAAGTTTAAGATGTTCCGAGTTTCCGAACCCTCACAACAGGAACTCCGTCGCGCCGCGGCTAATTTGTTGAGCAAGGTTCGCACTGGGAATCGGTGGCTTAAGGCGTTTGCGAAACGTTCAGCCGTCTGAGTCGGTACTAGCTGTGCAGCCAGAACTTGGCTCGGAATTAGGGGGCTTGAGGCGAACAGGGGGGAGAGCGAGACAGAGCTAAGTGAGAAAGTATCGAATGAAGATGACAGGCGCCTGTGCAAGGCCCTTTGGCTGTCACGCGCGATCCACGCGAAAAATCACACAACGAACGACGGAACGATAGAGGGAAAAAAAAGCGCAATAACGAAAATTGTTTCCTGTCTAATGGTGCTTTTTTGTGAAGTGCGACAGCTGAGCAGCCGAAGTATGTTTAGTGGAACCCTACGGTTAGAAGTACAAAATGCAGCATTTATTCCCCCTTTTTTTTATCATCCTGTTTTGCTCCACTAGTTTCCAGGGCCCTGAATTCGTGCTCGACTGAGCGGATTTCAACCCCCGCATTTCTGAGATTCTTACCGAGCTTTTCTTTTTTTCTTTTTCGTACGGAAGTATTGAAAAACAGCAAGATTGCGCAACCCAAACGTAGCGACGTAGAGTTCACTTTGCCAACTTTGTTTCACACAACAACCTTCGGGGTTTTTTTTTTTGTTTGTTTGTTTGTTTGATAGGGCTTCCCATTTAAAGTGCCCGTTCAACAAGCTCTGTTGCACCAAATCATTTCGCAACACACCTCTTTTTCAGTGCACGCCTGCCATCCTGCTGCACGACGTTTTTTTAACGTTAAGGCCACGGGTTTCCACGCCCGCCTTCGAGGTAACACAGCCCAAAATGAACACGATTTCTTTATTTTGTTCCGATTTTCTGCAGACATTGCGAAAGGTTAGAACTTCAATGTCTACAAAGATTCGTATCTTATTTCCAGAAAACATTGCAAAAGGTTAAAACTTCAATGTAAACAAAAATTCATGTTTTTTCTGCATTTTTCAATGGCGCACGTAGAAAGCAAAACGTTAGAAAATACGCAGTGGCTATGTATTTGCACAATTTAGCGCGCACCCTTTCTTGCTAAAATTAGCCTTCAAGTTTGTGCGCGCTTTAAAAAAAGGGGCTCGAAGCCGAAATCGGCTTGGCGGCCAGCAGCACCGCGGCCATAGACATGAACATACCCCAAAATCAAATTCTAAATCTGCGCGGTAGAATCAGCGAGAAGTATCTTTTTTTTCGAATTATCCTACGTGAACTTACCAGCGCGTTAGAATCGTGCAAATATGGTCATCAGTCCTGTAAATCCTAAACTATCAATACTAAACTAAACTTTCTTTTTCCCGGTGTGTGGAGCGTGATCTGCCCAACAGATGATTTCACCACTCTCTGATCCAGCCAACTGTGCGAACCAAAGTGTGTTAAAAAGCGGAGGAAACTTGCGTGGGGCACAAATCTTTTGAGCAAAATGTGGGAAAGTGGCAACAATAAAAGTACCCTTTCTCCCGTTGGGCCCCATTATACCGGCACAAAGGCGGTATAATGGGGCGTGTGTGTGATATAATATGTCGTGTGACAGTTGTCATCTGATGACATAAAGCTAAAGGGCTATAATATAAAATAAATAAAAGCCTAACTGTCACACGAAAGATCAACAGTCTTCTAACAGCGAAAACATGATTTAAGCGTATAACCACGAACGAACCAGTAGACGTTCTCGCGGGCACTTTTCGTCAGCACATGTGTAGACAAGCTAGCAAAGGTAATTTTGCTGGTCCGCTAATTGCGGCCATCAGGTAATTTGAACCACCATCATTTTACCATCATTTCAGCCATCATCCTCATGCAGCCAATGGTTGGTTGCCCACACAACGGAGTATACAACTGTCCCATACCCGAAAGGACAACCACATCGGACCTCGCGCATGCGTACTTGTGTACAACCAGAGTCCCTCATTGAAGGACTCTGGTACAACTTATAACGACAACGGAAGTTGTCCTGCGCCTCACCACCGCAGCCGGAAGTTCCTCCGCGCGTTGCGAAGGTGAGCTAATGAGATTTTGAACGCGACACGAGTCGTTTCCGTGATTTTTGTTCGGGCGCAGTCCGTGTTTAAATGACTGCAGCGACGACAAACAAACTACGTGAGAAAAAGCTGACGATTTTGCGCATTAAGCGCAATCTCTTTTCAAAACGAGCGCGCGCCGTCGCTTCGGCGGAGCTACTGCCAATGCTAACTTGTACCCGAATACAGTTATTTTTTTCTCTCTCGTTCTCAACACTCTTATAGCATATTTATAACTGTATAGTTCGCCCGCATACACCTCAACCTCGTCGCGCATTGTTTGCTGAATTCGATTGACCTCTTACTCTTAAATTTGGGAAATTATTTATCTATCCGCGATGCACAACTTATCCAGGTGCTGCTCCCTGGCTCACCAAGTAGTCGGCGCTGATTCGCTGCAGTTGTCGAGTGTTTGTATTTTCGCGCAGCTCTTTCTCAACTTGGCAGCTTGCTTCCTGCACAGTTTCAGGATTACGGAGATGGACCCGCCGCGGTGGCTCAATGGCTAGGGCGTTGCGCAGCTGAGCACGAGGTCGCGGGTTCGATTCCCGGCCGCGGCGGCCGCTTTTCTGATGGAGGCGAAAAGCAAAAACGCCCGTGTGTACGAGATTTCGGCGCACGTTAAAGATCTCCAGGTGGTCGAAATTAATCCGGAGCCCCGCACTACGGCGCGCCTCATCGCCTGCGCTGCGTCGGCGCGTTAAACCCTACAATCAATTACTCGATTACGGAGATGGTTCAACCATGGCTCCGGAAACGTGGAAGCAGTTACGTTTTGACGTCAAATTACGGAAGAATGATTGAGCGTTCTGCAAAAGTGATCTCACTGTGTTCGCATACAACGTCAAATTAACGTTCGCTACACGCAAAAATATCTTTCTGAAATGGTCTCGCTTGGTTCCTCAATGGTGGTCCGGCTTTTGAGTCAAATTTCTGGGGATGCATACGCAATTTTGGCGCTTATCTTTCTCGTCGGGCTCACCTAAGTGCACTTTCAAGGTGCCGCACATGTTGCTGTTAAAAAACGCCGGCCCCAAAACAGCGCACCTAGTTAGACCGTTGTTTTTTTACTTACATCTACCGTTACTTGCATACGCAAGAGAATTTCATCGGTTTAGGCGTATCTTATCCCACATGACTTATTCGCCCGATTTCTCTGAGGTGACTTTCATGTATACATACATAGCCCCATAATTATAGCCGTCCATACAAACGCAGCTTCACATGCATACAGCCTACTTCCGGTTTCTTCCCAGTTGCTTTTAAGCCCTTCACTACTGCCGTGTGCCACGGCCGCTCGATCTCCCCTTTTTACTAAAGGGGGAGATGGAGCGGCCGTGCATGTGCAGTGCCTTTTGCAGGTCTTGAATCTTTAAAATAGCATTTCGTTACAGATAACACCGGAGAGAGCGTATCTCCTGCTCTCGCGCCCTTTCGAAAAGGAAACCTCGAACTCGCCTTGTATGAAATAACGACAAGCCCTTCCTAACAAGAAGCGCCACACTCTCATTTATAAGGCTCTGAAATTTCGCGCTACAGTGACGTAATATGGGCAGGAGCGAGGTAATAGGGCCCAGCACTACAACCATTTTTATCAGCCAACCTGCACGTTAGCATTCAAGTGAACAAACGGAACTAGATGCCACACTTTACGCCCAGTCGTGTTTCTTGGTTGTGAGTCGGCAGCCATTAATCGCACAAACAAGATTGTGTGACGTCATACAGAAATTGCCAGAAAGTAGCTGGGGGGTCGCCACTGCTTCGTGTCTTCTTTGAGTCCTCGAATATTTCTTTGGAGTTTGCGCCACAATTGGTATCACCGTTATCGGCACAAAACAGCCTTTTTAATAAACCAATCTTGCGTTTCGCTTTCATGGCCCCTCTAAGCAACAGCCTCAAAACCCGTTTTACGACACGGCAAACAGTTTTTGCAGTCACGCGACAGGCACGTGCAGTCGGCGCCAAAAACAAAAACGCCGCCAAAGCGGGAGGCGCTTATCGGGCGTACCCACCCACACACACAGCTGCTCCGCTTGCAAGCATGTGTCCCCAGATAAGAAGCCTCAGAAACGGACCATACCGCCGACGGAAACCGTCTTCCGCGTGACACGCGTACGCATCGCTCACCCACGGCCGCTCGATGGAAACTAGTTTCCATCCATCGAGCGGCCGTGGCTCACCAGACAGAACACGTTTCTATGCGGGCACCTATTCTACGCTTCGAAATTTTAGCAAAAAAAGAAAAGAAAAAGAAATGGCCCTGTATCGGCTAACTTCGGTGCAAATGTCGTTGAAAGACGTTAGTTCTATGCGGCCCCTGACACTTAATTAACTCTCTCACTAACCTTTCGGTTCGTCTCATTCTAACAGTACTTGGAATACAGAGCTCTGGCGCGAGCCCTTTTTTGCATTTATTTATTTCTTCTATCAAATGTAAAACACATCTGATTTCAATTGTCAGAACACAGCAGTACCAGTTATGTATTGATGTTTCGCCTCAAATATGCCTACTGCTTTCGTTTCGCTCAAAAATGTTGACAAGCATAAAGTATGGTACCAGATTTAGTAGTTATGCAAGGTTTCGTTTCAAATTGTTGTAGCTTGTGTCCGGGCGGTCGAATCGAGGGGCGCGCAGACAGATCAAAAATTTATTTTGGTTTAAGTAGCCCCAAGACTGTCGTCTTTAAAACTTCAGCACGGTCAGCGCCGACGGATGGTTTAATTAAAACAGCGCGTCTTTTCGCGACGGCACGTGGACTCGTACTGCCTTGGACGGCGAGGAGGAGATTAAACGATATGCGACCGTCCGCCGTGGTGGGATACGACGACGACAAGGAGGAATATTTGTCGCGTTTGTTTTTCTGTTCTGCCTCTTGCCGACGACGAGGACCTTGAAGCAAGAAAAGCTCTTCCCCCCCGAGGCAGGAGGAATATACGGGCGAAATCTACGGCATGCAGACACGCTGAAGCCAAACAAAACGTGCCCAGAAAGAATATTTATGCCGCTTCGTCGTAGTTGGCACGTGAGAGGTGCCCGGCGATGACGTCCGTACAACACACCGCACAAACCCAACCAGTGCAGCTTCGAAGGGCTATATGCACCGTATACCAATCAGCACCCGTACTGAGCGCTTCAAGCGCTTCTCGGCTGCAAATCATGCAAAATTTTGGAGAGCTATGAGGCGCGCCGTAGTCGAGGGCTCCGGATTGATTTCGACCACCTGGGGCTCTTCAACGTGCGCCGAAATCTCGACACGGGCGTTTTCGACTGGCTGGCAGCGTTCCCTGCAACCGCTCGAAGCCCCAAAGCAAAGGGAATCGTGAAGGAATGAGGCTGTGTAGTCATACAAACCGATCGCTCTGACGACCCTTCGCCTGTCAAGGAACGCAAACACGGGGATCTGCGGTCCGCACCGGCCCGCTACACGTTAACTGCGCACGTCGGCGGAGGCCCGCCCGCTCTTGCTAATTTATCGGCGCACCGGCATGATGACACGGCCGCGCAATGATCGGGAGAGCAAACCGACGCCCCTGCGTGAATCACCCACCTCGCGCGATCACGGTGCCAGCGACGCCTGCGCGTAGCTACTGCACACATCTGAAGTAGGGGGGAGGGGCCGTGGCCTGTATTTCGCGTTTTGTTGTTGCCGTTTCCAACTTGCGCAACGCGACAAAGTCGGACACGGCGGCGGTGTCTCAACAGCGCGCACGAAGGACCGGGGATGTAGAGCGCGTTCGAAGGCCGCGATGTGCGAAATGCACGCAATCGCATCTTGCGCGCACACGCACGAACGCCCAGGGAACGACAAAAAAAAAAAAAAAAAATCTTTCTAGCTCCACAAGTGACGGACCAAGCTCGAGAACCACGGGGAGACGCGGAGAAGAGGGATTTCGAACCGTGGCCGACGGATTTTACGTATGCCTCGCGCGCGACGCAGGTTCGCGACGGTGTGGTTCAGGCTGGCGTTTTGAAGAAGAACGAAAGGTCACAAGCGTACCCACTTTTTTTTTTTTTCTATACAATTCGCGCGGCTTAAACCTAAACTTAGGGCTACAATTTGTGTAAACTCGTTCGGAGGCTTTGCGTAACCGCTGCGAGGGACCGCTGCGAGCGGGCCAGAGATGCGCCAGGTGCGAGAACGGCGATTTTTTTTTTTTTCTTTTTTCCCCGTAACCATGAGATCCGTCCCACAGCCCATTACTTCAAAGAACGCGTACACTAGGCAACGAAAACACTCCGATTTGCCGACACCGAGTACGCGAAAAACACATCGCCGAGTCGAAAGAAAAGTGGGAGGCGACGGACGGCTGGCACCTCAGCTACCGACGAAGCTCGGGTTCACATAAAGGTGGAAACAAAATGCACAATCCGTGGCCGATTGGGGGATTCCACTCACCGAATCTAGATGAACAGCGACGGCCAACACTGACGCAGAACACTGGAGAATTTGAGGCGTCACCACGAGTCATCCTTCGCGTCACAAACGGCGAGAATTTTGCACTGATCGTCGCACACGGCGTTCGCTCACACAAGACCAGGCACCATCTTGGAAAATCAGGCCGCCGCTGCGGCGATGCAGGAAGTTACGCAACTCCGGAAGTCGTCGCCGGAAGTCGTGACGACACGGCGGAAGCCGCTCGTGTTGGGTGGCGCTGCGGTCGGTTGCGGGCCCAAAATGGAACCTTCCTCGTCGTCTACAAGCCGGTGAGACTTCTTTTTCGCCCGTCGATTCCGGTCACACTTCCTCGTGAGGCCGTGCGCGCAATTTCCGCGTGCTAGGAGAGAAAAAAAAACGCGGGCAGTGCAAAGGGCTGCGGACCCCAAAATAGCGTCTTTGCGTGGGCTCGTGCGCGTTCCTTGTTTGTAGCGCACCGCTTTCTTCACAAGGCGTGTGCGGTAACCGCGTAACAGCGCTATTTTTGGGCCGACTTTTACCTGGGTCACGACGGAAAGAGCTCCGCGTACGTAATTTCCAACGACGGGAGGCTCTGATTGCGCCGTTGACCGGTCTTACGTTATGCGGGCCCGACTTTCCTCCGCCCGGCGACGCGCGTCGATTCGGGGCTTGACACTGCCCCCGTTTCTGTTACGACGCACGCGTCATTAATGCGTCGTTCTATGTTCCACTCGAATACCTTTAGGTGCTCACCAAATGGTCTTCTGCCTCGCAAAGGCACTGTCCTGGACGCTTCGAAGGTGTCTTGACGGCATTGTCTTCACGGCGTTGTCAAGGTGTCTACACGATTCCCGGTGTTGACAAGAAGCGGTTGTAAACACGACCTAAACAGTGCCTTCCCCGTAATCGCAAACCTTATCCAGCAATCGCGTTTCGCGTTATCATGTATCTTTGTTATCGTTAAACGGTATTTAAACGTATATACGTGGCTGTTAAAAATTTGTAGACGTTCCTTCACGTCAATTTTTTGGTACCGTTGCCCGACTTCCCAACGCCACATGTAAGAGTTTTTCTCTCACGAAAAAAGCGCATTGAAGGTACCATACATTGGTACCTATGAAAATTGGCGTATACGCGACAGTGACTTATTATTGGCTTTCCCTCGGCCTTTCTGCAGCAGGAAATTTGACAGGTAAAGCGGGGCTGAAAGTTGACGTTCTTGATAAAATCCAGATGAACCGACTGAGCACATCATCCATGTGAATTAGCAGGTGCGAATTAGGGAGGGCAATTGTAAAGTTCCGATGAACACCAAACCACCATACTGGCATGTTCCCTTCGTATAAAAGACCAGCGACTAACCGTTAATTGCAATACTGTTTCCGTTATGCTTTCCTCGGTGTGTAATGAGCCACGCTACAGAGCACACTGTCACAGATTCGGTTCTAAGCCACAGCAGTGATGGGGGCTAAAAATGCCAGTGTGTAGAAGATTTCAGCAGTTGTTTGGAGGTCTCTGGGCAGTTTAAGTCAATCCATAGCACTCTTACACAGTCGAACAGAAACATCGAAGTGTTCAAATTGAACTTTTCGAGCATTTCTGACATTCTTAGCGATTTAGCTGGTGAAAACAAAAATTACGAGGAGGCACCCAAGCACTCCTTGTGGTATAGTGATTGCAAAAGTATGACCGGCCAAATTCAGAACTTTCCCCCTCATTATTATTGTCTTTAGCTTTTCTGTCACTTTCTTCTTTCAGTTACCGTGACCCAGCACACACCCACATTCACACCGCTAAGAAAAGTTGACATTTAGCGAGAACATATTTTGCCACTGCTACTTCTCTAATTATGATGCAATATTTACTGACGTAAGCCTCAGTACTACCGTGAAGTTCCGAAAGAGCGCCCACCCAAAGTACAGAGATATCAAGTGAGAAATATGGGATGGGCGATGTTTTGGGTCAGGTGAGAAAAACTAAAAAAAAAGTGGCCGCACCGCCAACCAAAACCGCGGAGATATCAAGAAAAAATACCAGATGGGTGAACCTTTGGCCCATGTGCGGAAAGGACAAATAAGTGACCACATCAACACATGAATACGTAATTCGCGTTTACTTTGTTCACTCATCGGTGCCAAAGCCATCAATTTTAGGGAGTGGCCGATCTTTGGGGTCTTTTAGTAAATTGAATATTTCGCCCCCAAAGGTGGGTAGGCCATGTTTTGGGGGTGGGTGTTTGCTTGGAACTTTACGGCACATGTCTCTCACAAATGTTTTTAAGTCAAAGGCTACGACGCATTTATCAAGTCAACCTTTTGGTCAGCTGGATTCGTCAAGCTGTGCCGGTCTTGAAAATGTGTGCTATTCTCGCATCCCGGAGGTGCGAAGTTCAAATCCCAAGTTTACCCAACTCTTTCAAACTTAGTTACTCTGTCTTTCATTCTTTGAGCTGCCAGCTATTTGGTATGGTGTCGTTGTGCCAGGGACGCTGGATTTCCAACTTGCCGGGTCAACTAATGCTTTTGCATTAAAAGGGGAGAGTTTGCTTGATGAATGCTGTCTTCTTCACATGACCTAGAGCTATGAATTTTTTTACGTGCGATTGTGTGCAGGCATATTGTACTAGTATACAAAGACAGTGAAGGTCCCATAGTGGGCTGCTGGCCAATCGGGTGCCGAGACGTGGCCACTTGGATGTGCATTAGACCAAGTCTGGCGCAGTGTACTCCAATCAGCATGCAGCTGATTGAAGGTTAATGGCTTGTGGCTGATTGGGGGGTTAATAATAATTGCTGTGTTAACCACCTGTCTGCCCTATGGCTGTGTGTAGAACTTCTTTTCCTCCATCAAGTAAGGCAGACTGTTTCTGAGCCATTTAGAGTAGTTGGGCCAACCCTATGCTAATAATTTAAAAAAATGGCAGTTTAGGAAATGGGAATCATTTCAGGCCTCTTATTTTTGAACAAAAATAATGTGTGTAGTTGGCCTTTGCACTTCCGTGCACGAAACTATTCAACCGCATGAGTTGCAATCCTAGGGAATTATAGGGAGTCAGTTGCTCTGCAATGGGTTATTGCTTTGAGACATTCTTGTATTTCACTAAGAGAGAAATTCATGTTTGGGGATTTTTTATAAAGAACTCATAAGAACTGAAAATATGATGACGAGTAATTTGTGTATTCATACACAAGCAAACATGCAGGCATTCCTTTTACACTTCTGCTGAGCACGAGGACGCGGGTTTGATTCCTGGCCGTGGCAGCTGCTTTTCTGATGGAGGCGAAAAGCAAAAACCCCCTTGTGTACGAGATTCCGGCACACGTTAAAGATCCCCAGGTGGTCAAAATTAATGCGGAGCCCTTCACTACGGCGCACCTCATCACCTGCATTGTGTCAACGCGTTAAACCCTACAATCAATCAATCAATCCTTTTACGCTCTTTGTGCTTGCATGCATACATGTGTGTGCATGCATCTGCACACATGCGTGCATGCGTGTGCAGGAATCTTCAATCCTCATCTCAGCTGAAGGCTAACTGTGCAGATGGCATTGGAACGACTACGCAACTGAATTTGAATGCAGCGGCGCACTCAGGGGAATTTGCCCCCTCGAAATTTCATCCTTGTAGACTATTCACAATTGCAATGATAATGACGATGATGACGACAGCACCAGGGATGCTGGAGCACATGTGCTAATGGACAAATTCTTGCTGCGGAGCCCGGCTTAGGATCTTGAGGGACAGCGTGTGATTGATGAGATCAAGAAGTTTGCGGGGATAAATTGGTCACAGTTAGCACAGAACCGGGATAATTAGAGATCTATGGGAGAGGTCTTTTCTCTGCAATTGGCAAAGACACGATGATGATACACACACACACACACAAAAACACAAAGTTGGTGTATGCATTTGCTTGTGTCGTGGACATACCCATCAGCTATCACTGTATCGTATGTTCGAACAAATTCCTTTGCATCGCAAATTAACCCTGAATCATCTTTCTCCCCCTTCCCCCCTTTCCGGCAGGTGTGGGTTGGGACATGAGCCATCCTCATGACGTGGGTTCCCCGTTTCCTCCTGAAGCGCCGCAACGTCCTTGCCGCGCTCTTCCTGTTTGGCGTGCTCTACATGATGCGGCAGCTCCTGTCGCTCAGCGAAGTTAACGTCGTCCTCATGTCGGGCAAGGCACGCACTCCGGCCGCTTCCACGGGCTCCCAGGCCGCGACGTCCGTGCGGGGGAAGCAAGCGACGCCGAGGACGAACGACAGTGACAGCGCGCGCACTAGTCACGTGCGAGGGGTGGCGCCGCACGACGCCGCGCACTACATGCCTGGGAAGACCTTCAAGTGCCTCCACAGCTTGGAAGTGATTGGGTACGAGCAAGTGAACGACGACTACTGTGACTGCGACGACGGCTCGGATGAGCCCGGCACCAACGCCTGCCCCAACGGAAGGTGAGGACGTGGTTGGACCGCAATCCAAAACACTGGGTCCGTGTGTCGTGTATGTGTTTTTGTGTGTGTTGGTATGTGCGTATGTATTTGTGTGTGTGCGTGTGTATACATATGTACATACTGTGTACAGTAATTGTCAAAATTGTCTAGGCCAAGCCGAAAGTGCACACGACGCAAAATATTCAAAGATTTTCTGAAAGATTTTATTTCCTAAGAAGTACGGAGAGGCAGGCTGGTACTAAAGAAGGCTGACAGAGGCCCCAGCCTCATTTGATTATGGAGGTTTAATGTGCCGACGCTTCACCGGCGATAAGGCACGCCGTAGTGGAGGGCTCCGGATTGATTCTGACCACATGGGGATCTTTAACGTGCGCCGAAATCCCAAGCATACAGGCGGTTTTGCTTTTCACCTACATCAGAAAATCGGCCAGTGAGGCCGGAAAAAGCTTGAAAATCTAATGTTGGAGTAATAAAAGACAAAATACAATAAAAACTCAATGTACAAGATTACGTCCAGAGTGAGGTTGAAACATTTTATGCCGGAGAAAACACCTTTTTTTCTTACTGCCATAAAATAATTTGTCACATTTAAACGTAAAGCTTACTCTTTAAATTTTTTGGGGTTCAGAAGGCTTAAGTTTGGCCTATAAAATATTAACGAAGGGTGTACATACATACATACATACATACATACATACATACATACATACATACAAAGCGAGGCATCATCATCATCGTCAGCCTGTCTACGCTCACTGCAGGGCAAAGGGCTCTCCCATAGATCTCCAATTATCCCGGTTCTGTGCTAACTGCCACCAATCTATCCCCGCAAACTTCTTGATCTCGTCTGCCCACCTAACTTTCTGCCACCCCCTGCAGAAAACTAAAGTAATGCTCAATAGCCTCGGGAGAGCGCAGTGGTTTGAGATAGGTGGCGAGGCAGTGGAAGTGGTAAGCACATATCTCTACTTAGGCCAAGTAGTGACCCCAGATCCAACCATGAGGCAGAGATAAATAGAAGGACAAGAATAGGGTGGAGTGCATTTGGCAGGCATTCTCTGATAATGAATGGCAGCCTAACATTGTCCCTGAAAAAGAAAGTGTACGACAGCTGCATCTTACCGGTACTCCCCTACGGGGCAGAAAGTTGGAGGCTCTCTAGGAGGGTTCAACTTAAATTGAGGACGACTCAGCAGGCAATGGAGTGGAAGATGATAGGTGTAACATTAAGGGACAAAAAGAGAGCGGAGTGGGTCAGGGAACAAACGCGTGTTAAGGACATATTAGTGGAAATTAAGAAGAAATGGGTGTGGGCAGGGCATGTAAGGTGAAGGCAAGATAACCGTTGCTCATTAACGGCAACAGAGTGGATTCATAGAGGAGAGAGTAGGCAGTGTTTATTTAAAAAAAACATGGTTGGAACCAGTTTACACCTCATGAGGTCTTTGGAGTTCAGGAGTGCTGGCTATTCCCTCTGTCTTCTGTTCAACCATGTCTGCTGTGGCAGGGCAGTTCCAGAGGCAGATACTAGTCTATGTTGCATGGGTAAATGACCTGTAGGGCAGATTGGGGGTTCTTTAGTACCGCAGCCAGAAGAACGATGAGGACAGTCTCGCGAGTAGTGCACAAGCAAAGTTGGTTGTGTTTGTGTCGGCTCCTCTGGTTGTCCTTCTCGAACCTGCCATTTACACACGATACAAATAACCATTGCACCGGCCCTTCCTGACCATTCTCCCACCACATACCTGTAGTCTTGAATCCAAACTATCTTCAAATTGTCACGCATGTGTACAGTGTTTTGCAGTGTACGAGCGGAACCTTTGTGTAGGTCACACTGTTACGTAACGGCCTCTCTTGTACAAAGTATTGCAGCTGGGGCACACCCCTTTATCCCTTTGCGACATGGCATGTACAATTGTACACGTGACTTTTAGTAGCATTTTGAGGGGTTACAATTGTTGTCATCCCCATTTGAACCACCCAGCCAGCATTTGCATTTCTGGCCATAGAGCGGGAAATGCGAATGCTGGCTGAGCGGTTCAAGTGGGTTCAAGCACACCTACTGAGCGGTTCAAGAACACCTACTTGACATGCCAAATGCTCGGCGCGTTAAGTAGGTGTTGCTTGTTTTACGTTTTCTTTCTACTAAAAATGTTTATTAAAGCAAAACTGAAGCTGTTACTTTAATATATAAGGGCTACAGATTACAATAATCCGTATATGTTTCCATTGAAAAAATGGATAGGAAACGGTGGTCACGTTTACGATAGCGTATTTACAATTAGGACACGACCCAATTTATTAACTGCTTACGAGATCGAGTTGTTTGTGGTTTTTAAGTGAAATTTGGTCTGCGCAGGTTCTACTGCCAACGTCACGGCACCCAGCTGGGGTCCCCTCTGTCAGTGATGTCGATGCGCGTCAATGACGGAATCTGCGACTGCTGCGACGGTAGCGACGAGTGGGCGGGCATTGTGGTCCCACCTGAGTTGCAACTGTCAGGTAAGGAAGGTGGGGTGCGGACGCAGGCTGGGTTTTGGTTGCAAGCAGCTGAGCCTGGAAACACGCCATCTTTCCCCTTCAAGCCTGTGCTAGCCACCCCTTTGTTTGTGGGAAGAAAACTAAGACAAATGATGTGCAGACATGGCAGGACTGTCTTTTATGTCCGTGTGTACATTTTTTTTTCTTTTGCCTTCTATCATTTTCCTTACTGCTTACTGCACAGCATTCGTCATGGCTAGGAACTTCGTTTTTCGATGCTATTCACGGACAAACGCGGGAAAGTGCCCCCCGATTTAGGAATTCAATTCGTACAGAAAAGTGCTGCATGTGGTTATTGTAGCCAGTCACAGCATGTAGCCTGAATAGGATTGTTGCATCTCAGTCATCATGCAGTCATCATGCATCTCAGTCAACATAGCAATCTCAAAGGCAAGCTGTCTAGTGTGAAATCGGTGATGCATGATGTGCCTCCCACTTCTCACAACACACAGAATGGGCTGTCTAGAGTTCAAGCAGTGGAAAAACGGAGCAAAGGGGAAAGGAGCAGCCGTGTGAAAACTGCCCACTCTTTTGACATCTCACCTCTCTGTCCATTGCACCAAAAAACCCCAAAGCCTCACTAAAAAAACATAGTGAGGGAGATCCCTGGAATCGAACCTGGGACCTTTATGCTGCGAAACTGGCAACATAACCACTGGGCCACGCCAAAGGCCCGAGGAGTACGGGGTTAGCAGTGTTGGGGAACAATAAACATGTGCAGCCAATTGGAAAGAAAAAAAAAACGCTTCCCGTGGTCGGAATCGAACCTGGGGTCCTTGTGTTATGAAACTGGCATCTACCCAATGGAGCTATCATCACATTCCGGGCACACAGAATTTCTTTTGGGTCCATAGCGTGGGTATTGGCTTTGGATTTGGCCACGGGTTCTAGCGCGTGCTAACGCGGTCCACTTTGGGAGAGATGTGAAAGCCTGCAGAACAAACAGTTCGGGCCTGCCAGTCATGGCGAACTTTCAGCGGCAAGTTCGGAAGTAAATGTGAGGTGAAACAGCCAGGTCTCCGACGAAGGGCGAGGGGCCACCAGCTCTGCTGCTTCTCCAGCCTTGCACTAGCAGTGCAAGCTGTGCCGCTCTTTTTAAGTGCAGATGCAAGTCTAATGCCCGTGCGTATAATACCAAAAGCATGTTTCTGGCGGCCCGATGCAATTTGCTGCCTGCGGGTACTGCAAACATGAACGATGTTGTGGACCATGTGTTGAGGGGCTGAGGGGACTCTAACGGCTGGTGGTTTCTTGCAGTTTGTCCACATGTGGCAGGTTGGGTGGTGTGCAGTGCATTTTGTCAAAAGTTTTGCCACCTGGAAGGTTGTGGCAGAAAGATTGTTACATAAACGCAAGCACAAAGACATTCAGTTTTTGCTAAGCAACAATGATGACAGTTCAATTGCGTTTGGGATGCCAGCTTGTGCATTTTCTTGCCGCTTTTTTTTTTTTTTTTTCTAACCTCACTAAGGCTTGAGGGCATCTTCCTCCTCGTTCGCATTGAGACTAGGCTGCAAGGTGGCGAGGGCTTCTTTTCTCCTCTCCAATAACTGTCCTCCTATGTGGCACTGAAGCATGACCAGACGTTACTTTTGCACGAACTTAAAGGACAGACTGAGGGCATCAGAGAACAAAATTTATTTAGTAGAGCCACCACTCTTCTCAAAACAGCCAAATGTCTGCCATGCTTCTTCTTTTTTTTTGCTTTCTTCATTTTTAGAGGAGGTCCAAGTCCGGGCGGGGGTGTTCCAAGCGCCGTGTAAGCCGCGCTGCTGACCCCAAATGCTTCCAGTATGGTCCCGAGGCTTCCACGGATCCAAAGGCTTCCGTTGGATTGGCTGTGGGCATGTAGCGGTTTGTGCATCTAGGACACATCTGCTTTTGCGATACTAGTTTGTGAAAAGTGACGAACTAGCTTCTGGAGAAACTCTTTCCTCTGTATCGGGCTAACGCCTCTTATGTGATGCCAGCACAGCTGCCCCATGACCAAAGCGAGTTCGGTACCTCGAGCCTCCCGCAAGGTAATGAAAATAGGAAGGCACGCGATTTGAGAGCTGGTGATTATGCAACACAAGCACTGTTCTACACATCTGAAGCAGCGTGCTGATATTATCGGAGTGGGCCAGTAAGCGAGATGTGCGTGTTCTTTTTTTATGCATTGTCTCGGATCGTTAAAATCATTTAATTTAATTCGTATCGGCAAAATCTTTTTAGGGGCCACTAAGGCTCTTTGAATCGTAAACAACTTACTGGTGGTAGTATCCCCCTAAAATTTGGGGAAAATGGAGCAAGTAATGGACGTCGGTTAAGCTTTGAGAATGAACTTAGATTTGAAAGAGGTTGTTCAAAGCAACATTTTGATGAACACGAAAATTTAGGAAACATTTGTGAAAACAAAAGGCTTTTTAAAAAGTTTGATTACAGTATTTCCAGATATTAAATATGAGGCTGCCCTGGTTTTGTAACTTGTACCTTTACATTGTGTTACACGTTTTTTTAAGGTTTTAAATAAGGTTTAAATAATTATAATAATAAGGTTTAATAAGGTTTTAAATAAATTAAGGTTTAAATAATTGGCTATTCTCATAGCAGTGCAAAGCTACCAGAAACCCTGAGAAAAGACATATTTCTTGGACCCCAGCTATGGTTGCCACCTGAGTGGGAGGAAAGAATTTCTCCGGAATACATTAGGTGCCGCTCTTGGGTGTGCAGGGAAAAGACAAAGCAGGTTTCACTAGCGCTTCCTCGAAATTGTAACCAAAAAAGAAAGAACAGGGGTAAATTTTTTTCTCAAGCACAGAAAACCCATGAATGGTCTTCACAACTGAAACTTTGCTGTATAAATTTTCTGCGTGCATGTTAATAGATGTCTGGAGAGTTGAGAATGATGTATTGATATGTGATGTAACTCATTTGTAGCAAGAGCAAAGGCTGTCTTTTACTGTTTGACTCAATCATCGGTCACCTTGTATTGCTATTTTTGTTTTCTTAATTCAAGCAAACACTGTAGCAAGTTTCTAACTGCCCATTGCCTTTCTTGCATAAGTACCCCGACTCCCACTCTAGCAATTATAGATGATACTCTGGGACAAACGGTTCAAAAGCGCATCTCACCCTGTAAGACTAATGACTAATGTGCAGTCTGTTCGAGTCTGCTTTTCCCCATTCTTAATTTTTTTTAACCCCCTTGACCTTTTCAAGGGTTTCCATTGCGGTGTGAATGTTGCCCTCCCTAGTCAACTCAGAGGAACTGACGAACTTATCAAAGCGACCTTTCACTCGAGTTTGTTAGTTGCACTGGTCTTATGTACTGGTTTATATATATATTTTTTTTGTCATTCATGTTAGCCTGCTTACATTGATGAACTGCTTGCAATGCGAGCTGCCTACTTCTACGTGAAGGTTGTGCGGCCTTGTAAGTATTAAATGCTACAGAGAGAGGAGGAAGCTAGGAAGATATGGAAAAACGTGCGCACTCGCTGAAACTGACTCGAGTGAAAGCCATCGCTCAAGTTTGCAGTGGGACATCAGGTGTCAAGACCAGCTTGCCTCATTACATTCAGCATATTTTTTAGTGTGTTTTTCTGTTACTTTTACAATGAAACCAAAATTAGGCAGATGTCTTTTTATAGACTTTGGGAATGAAGTGCATACTGTAGATGGTGACATGCTGTTATTACTTACATGGACACTGTTGCAACGATGCTTAAAGGATGAGTGTGAAGTGGAGTATGTGAGGGTGTAGCTTGGATTTTCGTTTGGATGAATTTTCTTTTGGAGTGTCCACGGATGTCTTTTTGCACTTTGCAGAGTGATTGGTGCGATATCAACAGACTAAACATTCCTGCATTCAGCAATTCAATCTTTCCTTTCTTTTTGGCGCGACGATTTAGTATTGTGTGTTGTAGTGAAAGAAGAAAAAGACGTAGCCGTCGCAAGCAGCCACTGTAGTGGCTTTGCCTTCTGAAGAGTAAACTACATATAAAAGGCGAAAAACACTTAGCTGACCAGATGTGCTGTGTTGTGAGTGAGTGCGACTCAGCGAGTGTGATACACAGATGGTGTGAATGATGTAAGTTAGAAGCCCGTAAATTCATCTAAACCGTGAAAGTGCCTGTAACCACTGCATGTTGAGAATGCAATTGACGTTGCCCTGCCTCTCAATTCATGTCAATTTTTCAAACATGACTGCGCAAGTATATTCTCACGGGTGAAGTCCAAATAAGGTCATTTGGTAGAATCGATAGTAAATGAAACCCGGATGGAGTACTAATTTGGATGCGGACATTTCTGGACTTCGAGAAAGTCAGATAATTGCAGTGCTCAGTTACAGAAATGAACTTCAAACCCACTCAAGCACCTTTTTTTTCTTTTCTTCTGCCTCCATTGAGCAAAATATTGTGCATTGACTCAGATTTGTAGTTTAGGTTCAGGGTTTTGTCTATGGGTGTGATATGTTTTGTTGGAGATTTTATTCCTTGTCCTAAACTGTGCGATTATGTATTGTAAACCACGCTCAAGCATACTGCTTGCATTCCTCGCTACAGGCCAGCGACATATTCTTTTTTTCTTTTTACATACTCTTGCCTAGTTTTGTCTTAGACTTACCTGCCTTAGACTTACACAAAGCCTCTTTCAAGGGCTTCTTTCTTAAAAATGATTGTTGGTGAACTTCCTAGTACAATGTACACCCATTGTACTTAGTCTCCATTAAAAAAAAAAAGAAAACGGTTGGCCAAGTTTGGCACTGGCCTCCAAGTGTGAATAAAAGTCTGCCAATGCTGAAACCACCCAGTGTTTTTTTCTGTTGCCCTTTTGTAGGGCTGGCTAATTCACAGTGGGTTGACTGCACGTAATACGCGCACAGTTTTCACCGTAGATCTGTTGCAAGAAGCTACGGAGCGAGAATAAGATGGAAGTGAAAACGACACTTCCTAGTGCAACCAGACATAGACTGGTTGTTACATGCAGAGTTACATCCCCCAACCCCTCTTTCTTCCCTCTCATCCTATCCTTTGAAACCCCAACTCCCCTTCCCTGGAGTGGGTTGTATGAGGGTGAACTCCCCGTTGAGTTAAAAAATATCCCGTGCTTTTCTCTTCCCTCCCTTCCAAATAAACCACCACCAGGTAATGTCACAAACGCTTGGCCTAGGCTAAGCTAGCGGCATCAGTCGCGGGAGAAGAAACTGCGCGGCCACCGCGATCGGCATTGCACTGCACCGCAGCCCCTGAATGAATTGTGGCCACTATCATTTTGCCAGTCAGGTGCCGCAGCCCTCTCCTCTGGTGCCATGGCTACAAAGCTTTGCAGTCCGCGTTGGCTTTGATATATCGACATTATCTGGTCATGAACTCAGCAGGCCGCAAATGAGCCATTTCGCCTTCTATATACATTCTTGCTCTATGCAAGAAGTTAAAGTATTTCACATAAAATTTGCACAGCGCGGCAGCACGGTGTGTCTTGTCACCTTCTTTTCCCAGTTTTGTAACTGCAATTGAAGACGTCTACTACCATTCCTATTGTGAACAGCGAGGCTATGCCTTCAAATATTTAAACAGTTTTTGTCAAATTGCCATTGCATTTTTAACTTTTTCTCATGCAATGGAATCGTTTACCTTGCTGTCACAGCCCAACATGGCAACAAGGTCTGTGCTTTCGGTCAAATTTTGAAAAGGTTGCATCAAAGCCAACGTGGCTACCCATTCATATAGGAAACATCATTGTTTTGAGGAACTCTGACCGATGGATGGCCCAGTTTTGCTGTGTGGAACATTACAGAGTGGGAAGCAGTATGTTAGTGGGCTGCGGGAAAAGGCCTGAGAAGCCAAAGCCATTCAGCCTTTATCATTAACTTGTCGAATTAAGTTGTGTTTTCTGAGTTGGTGTATGAAGGGGGTATTCACTGTATTGTGCTCATTGGATGAGCACAAGATTTTGATTATTTGGGGATGGGGGTCTCCTTGCATGTGGATGCAGATGTAGATATTGTGGGGGGGGGGATAAAATTTGTGTTTTTGATGAAAGTAGGAGCAGCAGTTGGGATTCGGCTGGGGAGCTGGTGAGTCGTGGTTTCTGCCAGAAGCCTGAAATGCCTACATCTATAGTTCACCAGAATGCAAGTCTTACCTTCACTGCCCTGTAATTTCTACATTTTCTGTTAGTGTCACGGCCTCTTGCAACAGAATCACTATTTCTTGTCTGGGTAAAATGACGAAGAAAGGGAGAAAAAGACTGCTATAGCAACTTCAGTCATTAACGAACCTCAAGCTTGGCATGTAACAAGCTTACAATAAATACTATGGGAATGACACATAATATATATAAAAAAAGGCCCAGCTGAGTTTCCATTTTACTGTTGGCGAGAAGGGCATAAATAGCACGTAACTGAGGTGCATGAAATTCACATGCCACTTGTGCAAAGCAAATAATATCCAAAATAAAAGACTTCTTGCTTGGAGCATTTTCTCACAAAGCTAGGTGTCATAGTTCGGCAGGTGTGTGCTGTGAAGTTTTGCTGTGGTCTCAAGCGGCACCTGTGCAAGCGAAGCAACGTGTCTTCCTTTCAAACTCTTTTATTCATCAAAACAGTAGCGCCATTTCTGTATCCAACAAGTGGCCGCTAACCCGTCCCTTACTCCAAAGACTACAACAACTACAGCAACACATCTTTACAAAACACAGTTGTACATCGTCAAGTAGTCGCGCAGAATTCAGGAATGCGGTTCCATTGCTTGCCGGAACCACAGTACCCACTGCCAAAACTACACCACATAAACATTCGCTTTCCTCCATGTCAGTGCAGCACAGGCCTGCACTGACGACCGAAATGTTTGGGACCATGTCACCGCTTCGTACAAATGCATCTTTATACAAAGAGCACCACACGTATATCATCTATCCTGTTCACTGGACCTTGGTGCTTATTTGCAGCAATGCAAATTGACATGTTCACTTTTTTTCACCTGATGACTACTTATTGATGAGTGCACCTTGCTGTAATTCACCCCACACATTTACACGGTTGTCGAAAGAATGTCAGATCTGCTAGATGGGGCACAGTTTGCCGGAAATGTGTTTCCTTCATAAGACTACGGGAGAATATTTGTAAGCTGCACATGTGTTCACATAAAAATACAAACGCGCTTCAAACGATGGATTTTTAGAAAAAATTTGGGCTGTCCCGCTGAGTTTGTGCGAGTAGCGAGATTTCGAGAGAAACGTCCGTAACGGTGAACCGCGAGATTTCGATAGAAACATCCATAACACTGAACAGCTGCTGCCCGTCGAAGTGTGCGCTTTAACACTCAAATTAGTGTACATCAGAAAGTTGGTGACTACAACGTGGGCTCAATAAAATGAACAGAAACGAGACAATGTGCACAAATTCAAAGCACGTTGCTCTTTTAACGTGCAATTAAAAGTTTAACATGTCGATTTGCGTAGTGCGATTTGTTTGAACCTGCCTAGCAGCAATATTCGTCATGTAGAGTTATCATATTAAGTGCACGATGGTAGAAAGCAATTTTGGGTAATACTACACCTCGTTGCGCAGTTCCCCAAAAACATATCGAGGGTTCTGTTCTGCATCCGAATAGCCTAGTCATATTCTGGGTAGTTGTTTTACATCGTTCTCGAGATTTTTTTTCCAGGGCACGTTCCAAAAGAAGCTTTTCTAAGTTGAATGCAAAGCCAATTTTGAAGAAATTTCTAAGGCATTGGGGAAAGTTGTGGGCACTGCCAGTGTACTAATTTGTGCGGTCTTAATGAGCAGGTAGCGTTGACCAAAAGTACACACTTTACTCCACGGTGGCGTATGTAACCTGTTGCAATGTGCAGCATAATTGTGTGTGAATTTCACGTACGCAATCACGGACTCTCACAGGCACAGATACGGACTTCAAAAGAAGAGCAGCGACACCATGGCATGCCAACACAACTTGTTCCCACGGAAGCACACCCAGAGTGTGTGTGTCAAGACATAATGTAACTAAAGTTATCCCTCACAAAAATTGGCACAAAGTTCTTTTCAAAAAAAGAAAGGAAGAAAGCCGACATTTTGCACACAAGCGACGTAATGTTCAACTGAAGTTAGGTTCTTGCAATGGGGGGAACTTGTGTGTTGAATGACGAACGACAAGCACAGTGCATTGCAAGCTAGTCTTGCAGGAAAAAAATAGATACTTTTGAGGCTGACTGCCAAAAGGTGTAGAGAGCTCTGCCAACCTTGCCTAACTCCCGTTTTCTTTCAGTCACTTTTCCTTACTCTTGAAACAGCCAAAGCACAAACACTGCAGTCTGCAGCAAAAATAAGGAGCATTTATGTAAGAATGAACAAAAGCGATACTTTTTTTTTCTGGTGGCAGATAAAACTGAGCAAACTACTAAAAGCCTTTCCAAGAAGACTACACATGGCAGTTGTTACGAAGATGTCAAATGGCTCTTGCAAAGGTGAAAACAAGACAGACGAGTGTTGCCAGTGGTAAATTGTACGACTGTATACTCTGCATTGACTAGCATGTTCAAGCTCTACAAATTCACATCCACATGGACCACTGAGGAAGAGTTCTTTCCACAAGTCTCACTTCACTTTCAGCCAATGTCGTGCCCTTGGCAGTATGGTTCTGTTTTGAGATCAGTTAGTGCGTTGTAGCTGAATAACTTCACTTGTAGCGTTTTTAGCCAACGGTGGCGGCCAGCATTCATGAAGGAAACAAGCGATCTCTAGTGCTGCCCCAATTAAAAGGAAAAATTAAAGCCGTTCCCCTCAATGTGAAAGCTGTCCAATGTGCAGAGCAGTGATTCGCCATAATGGGCTGTAGCGCCATTATCCGCTCACTGCTACCACCCAATGCAATTCAAATTTCCCGCCTTCGCAGTGCTCGCGCACCCCTGGCCTGAAAGTGCGCCAAATGGAGTTCTGTTGTTTTTGTGCTTGCTTTTCTTCCCGCACATGCCGGCGTTGCACTGCCACTTTTTTTTGCTTAGTATCGTAAAAACCAACCCAACGAGAGTTCCGAACTAAATGAACGTGGGCGTTGGCGGTTAATTACGCATATTTTGCCTCAAATGTACCTGCAGTTTTCTTTGCGCTAAACAATGAAGAAGTGTGTGACAAGCACCAGCGATTCAAGAGTTTCGAAAGCTTATGACTATATAAACCGCTTGGCTTTTGAAGCCTCTGGGTTACGCCGCAATGACAGCCGCTGCAATGGAACGCCGTGTGGCTCTACTTGGGTCCAGTGAGCGAGCTACGACGACAAGGTGAGGCCCTAAAGTGCTCTGCACTTAAAAGACGAGTGGGGCAAGGTGTGAGAGGTTAGCGTCAGCCGTAGGCTTAGCATGGGCCCCGAAAGTCATCAAACTACACCATCAATGTTGC